>NC_048300.1:53331463-53405753 GCF_013100865.1 Trachemys scripta elegans | reverse complement strand
GCTTTTTACAGATTCAGACTAACACGGCTACCCCTCTGATACTTGTGATTTTGGGTGCCTCAAAATTCTAGATCAATGGTCCCCAAACTTTTCAGTGTCACGCCCCTCCTTGCCCATCTGTGCCCCCTGACCCACAGAGCCAGGGCCAGGAACAGGGTTGCGGCTCCAGGGGGGAGGGGAGTCTTTGACGGGGTAGGAGGGCTGAGGCTGGAACCACAACTAGGGGTGGGACTGGAGCCGGGAATGGAGCCACAGCCAGGGGCTGGGGCTGGGGCCAAGGTCGTGGCCAGGCCATGGTTGGGGACTGAGGTTGGGCCAGAGCAGAGCTGGGAGTGGAGTGGGGCTGGGTGGTGCACCCTTCCTGCCCCCTGTGGGGGCTGGCCCAGGCCCTGCCACATTTCCCTGAACATTCCTCCCCCCCCCCCCCCCCCCCCCGGGGAACGCACCCCACAGTTTGGGGACCTCTGTTCTATGTGTTCAACTTGCAACACCTTTAAAAGGCTTGATTTTAGGAAAGTTCTTAGCACCCACCTTTCTGATAATCAAGTTCTTTTATATTATCTCACATTGAACGCCCAAAAATGGGGACAGCCACAAGCACAAGTCACTTTTTAAAATCTTGACCTGAATGTTTTTTACAGCACCTGTATAAGGCACAGTGTTGCGCGGTGCTGAATTGTATTAAATGGATAGCATATATTAAACCTGACTGGCTTCTGGGTATGGAGATTGGTTATTTATTTCTTTTGTAATATTTGCTAATGTTTCCGATATACGCACACCTATGGTTAGGGTGACCAGATAGCAACTGTGAAAAAATGAGACGGGGTGGGGGGTAATAGGCCCCTATATAAGAAAGTCCCCAAAAATGGGACTGTCCCTTTAAAAATGGGACATCTGGTCACCCTACCTATGGTAAAAACAAAGAAATCCAAATAAATAAATAAATAAATGAAAGCAGTAGAAATATAAAATCTACCAACCTTATCTAAAATACATACTGTTAACTCAGTATTTATTAGAGTATTCCCTTGTACTTCCCCATATTTGCTGTATGACATGCTACAGATATGGAAGTTAGCTAACTGCAATTCTTAGCTTGGGGGCATGGACCAGCGTTCATGTCATGCTCCCCCCATCAATACCCAGCCCAGGCTGGGCAAGCTAATGACCCAACCAGCGACCAAATTTGGTGATGAATCCTGATCACGTGCCACTTGAGGCATGTTGGGCATATGCTAAGAGGAATCCTTATTTAGGCCCTGCTCCAAAGCACATTGAAGTCAATAGAAGGTGTGCTTTAGATCATACCCTTGGCTATCTAAAGCATCTGTCAAGTTTTTAAGTACCATCACTGTATAGTACTCTTGCACAAAGATTTAAGTCATAGCTGCTTACGTTATTTCTACTAGGTGGTCACCATTTTCTTTATGAATCCTTATTTTCAGAATTTATATGACTTGGTCATGAACGTATGCTGTGGGCTGAGACTTTGGCATGCAAGGGCTCAACCTGGAGCAAATTATTTATTTATATTTACAAAACAAAATGTCTGCTTGGACAATTTTCAGTCAACCATTCTTTTCTTAAAAAACGGAAATTAACAGGCTCTGGATGGGTACAATTCCAAAGTCACTTTGTTAATTTTAAAAAACACATGTGGCATGCCCGCTCTTTGATCTACTTTAAAGGAATATGAACTGCTGAGTTTAAGCCGAAAATTCCAGTTTTAGCTTTGGTTGGTGATGGGTTTTTTGGTGGTTGTTTTTGTTTTTAAAGGGGGTTGATTGTTGGGGGTGGGTATCATGAAAACTACCATGAAAAAAAAAGTCTATCTGAAATTAGAGAAAAGTTATAAACACAGCATTTTCTTTTTGGGTGGAAAATATTTGCTTGCAGGAGAATAACATGGATGTACAATCCCTAAGGGTACAGTAGAAAAATGTAGCCCTGACAGGAACAGAGTAAAACCTAGAGGCTGCTAGGGTTGGGAGAAGCCTGTTGGGATTGAGAGATAATAAGGGGTCCCTGACATTGCCTTTGCCGTGGGAATCATGGGAGCTCTTTGGACAAATGTTGGGACTGTTGCTGAGTGCCAACTCTGGTTCTATTCCAGGATAGGGGATGGTCATACTCCAACATGCAGGGTCCCTGGGAAATCACCAATTCCCTGACATCACACTAGATCGTATGTGTTGGGAGGAAGAAGTCGTGGGCCCCACTTTCTAGGAAGGGGTGGAATAGAGGAGAGACTCCACTACTGCTCCGTAGGTACTCAGCTCATCCATGCTGCAAGGCCACCGTCTGGCTCTGTGCCCATTCAGCAGGTAAGTCAGGCTATGGCCCACAAGCTGTGAAATCCTTAGGGCTCCTTCATATGAAATTATATTAATTAAACGTTATTATATCACTAGCCAAGATTATGTGTTTTTTGTTTTAACTGAAATTAAATATTTACTTAGAATCCTAGATGAATAAAACATTTTTTTAAATTGCCTAAACAAATATTCACTTCAGAGAAACTGTCTCAGAAAAGTAGATAAAAATATGTATTTTATAAACTTTCAATGTTTTACATGTTGGAGAAATAAACAAATATAATAGACAAAAACATGGTTGTACATTGATACAAACAGTTACACAAGATGGCAGAAACCAAGAAGTTCATAGTTATGAAGCCCTCGTTCAGAGTTATGGGGAAAGGGGAGAGAATAAAAACATGAGTTGAGAACTGAGGTTCAATCTTCTTTGCTCATTTTGGGTTAACATTTTTTTAGCATAGTTTTTAAAGTTTAATAAAGGCTACCACTGTTTGCCAGCCTGTAGTTAATTCCAAGGGGAATGGGAGTGGTCAACAAGTCTGAACAAAACCATAATTACAAGGATATAATTTCCCACAACTCCATTCAGTAAACACAGAAACCATTACGAGTATATTTGTTTCTATTGCTTCAATAAGTGAGCCCTGTTCTTTAAAAAGTAACAAAACTGCAAGCAGATATTAGATATCAGAAAGTATCTGAACTTTGTTAAAATATAGAACCTGCCAATATCAATCAGTCAATACCACAAAAGAGAAAAAACAAATGAGCTTAAAAACGTGGAAAAAGGGTGCAGGCCCAAAACTTCATTCCATGATACAGAGTTTGTCTTAGCTACAGCTGCGTTCATCTCGAGAAACTCCAACTGACCGTATAATTTTGCATTGCAAATTTACCACAGCCTATATCAGCACTATCTTTCATACTGGTTTCATTGTCACGTTTGTTTACAATATTTTTGGTTTAGTATTCACAACATGACTTCACCTACTGAGATTCTTCGACCACCACACTCTGTCTGATGCATAACCGATGCCCCTATTATAACGAGGAAATAATCAGGTTCCCCATTTGCATTAGACTTTTGTTATTTTGGGTGGTGAACTTCTTAAATCTCAAAAGCTAAGCAGGGACAGGCATGGTGAATATTGGAGGAGAGATCATCCTGAGAAGTTTATGGGGGCATTCAAAGATAGCAGGTACGTGAGTCAGTCCTGCAGAGCCATATCAGTGTTGGATCCTTCCCCTTTTTGCTACAAACTCCCAGATAGAACTTTGTAAGGAAAACATTGCATTCAAAGCACTCTATTGATCTCTGCTTCTTCGGCGGAGGACAACGTAACTGCTGCACATATAGAGTACTGCTCCGGTGGACAGATTTGGTTAGCAGGGCTGATGCTCCCTAAGCTTCAGAGCGCCCAAGCTCCAACCCAAGCTGCAACTTCAATTCACTGTCTACACCACTATCTTTAGAGCTCTAGCGCCTGCCCAAGTCCATTGACCTGGGTTCAGAGGTTTGCTTCCGCGGGCTATGTAGACATACCATAAATGGCTGTCAGCTACACTACAGCCAGAATCCAGGAACACCAATGCCAAATATACAACCCCTTATGTTTCAATTTAAACCAAATGAATATTTCAAGACTTGTGGTGCTTATAAACTGGCATTGCAGCAAGACAAGGGTAATGCTGACAGACCCCAGTCATCAGCAGGCAGGACCAAACCGGGGACATCTCTGGAGCTTAGTGCATGAGCCTCTACAGCAGGGGTCTGCAACCTTTCAGAAGTGGTTGCCGAGTCTTCATTTATTCACTCTAATGTAAGGTTTCGTGTGCCAGTAATACATTTTAACCTTTTTAGAAGGTCTCTTTCTATAAGTCTATAATATATAGCTAAACTATTGTTGTATGTAAAGTAAATAAGGTTTTTAAAATGTTTAAGAAGCTTCATTTAAAATTAAATTAAAATGCAGAGCCCCCCGGACCAGTGGCCAGGACCCGGGCAGTGTGAGTGCCACTGAAAATCAGCTTGCGTGCCACCTTCGGCCCGCGTGCCATAGGTTGCCTACCCTTGCTCTACAGCATGAGCTAAAAGCCAACTGGCTGTTAGCTAAGGCTGTAGAGCAAACTCATTTATCTCTCTCTATCTCTCTCTCTCTCTCTAAGTGGGCTTGATGCCACTAGATGGGACAGAGCGCCACACCCAGGAGGTGTGTGGGTTACACAAGCATTGAGAAGAATGGGCACTGGACAGAGGAAGCTGTACAAATCAATCAGGACCCCTCCCTCCTCTTTCTGGCTTCCAGTCCTCAGGAGATGCTACAGATGATCTTTTATACTGTGAAACGGATTCTCCCCAAGTGTGCGCAAATATTTGATGTAGGGATAGGGATAGGGCATCCCCGTAACATACACATTCACCAAGTTAGATTCAAACATTCTTCATTATTTCTTTTCTTTTTAACAATCCCCCTGTGAAGAAAAGAAAACAACATGATCAGTGGCAATCAGGCTGCTTTCCTTACACTCCTGCAGCATCTGTCTGCAACAGAGAATCTCATTTCTTTGGCTAAGTCACCTAGAGAACAATAAAATATATTATGTACTGAAGGGGATACTGTGAACAGTATTGTACTTTGAATATTTCTATTTTACTTGCCTCCACTGTGCATCAAAGATGTGGGCTTTTTTGCCAGACACATCAGTTTTGGGGGGCTGGCAAGCGTTATTTCTAGTTTTTAAAAAATAAATGCAAGTCTGATTTTGCTGGGAATTTTTGTCAAGTATAAATAAACATATTAAAGAATGTTTTAAAAAGAAAGATTTTTTTTAAATTTGATTACATTGGATGTATTTGAAAAACAACCACAAGTTCTTGGTAGTAGCTTACAAAATGTGCATTAGTTACTCAAGAGGTACAATGCCTTTAGAATTGTCCCTAATGGTGTAATTACTGGATTGACTAGCAGTTTTTCATAACTCATTAGGTACCTCTTTGGAGCCAAGACAATCTGTTGGATAACTGCTAAACTACATAGTTGTGTTTTTTTTGTTTGTTTGTTTTTTAATGGAGGTGTGATACAGGAGGGCCAGGGAGCAGTGGGAAGTGGTAGAAGGGAAGTATATAAACCCTAGGCTAATTAAGGCGTGGTTCCCTGTAGACTAGGGAGGGGGCTACAGGTTAATTGGAGCACCTGTAATCAATTAAGGCCCTGTTAGAAACCTAATAAAACCCCCTGCTTCAGGCAGTCAGGGGGAAGAAGGAAAAAGAGAAGACTGGAGCTTGGAGGTGTGTTGTTAGACTTAGAGGAACAGAAAACCAGAGTAAGGGAGACCCTGCTCCAGCATTTAAGGACTGAAGGTACCCCACTCAAGGGAGATGAGGGTAAGAACCTGCAGGGGTTGAGAGGGGTTGGGACTCAGATTGAGGAGCAAACCCAGACCCCTCCCCTGCTTCCCTCCTTCACCACCTTCCTGGGCCAATAGTGGGGCCCTTGGTGCCCCAAAAGCAGGGGTAAGGGGTGGTATTTTAGCCCCCCCCACCAAGAAAAGCACAGGACCCATCATACTATATTGACCATCTTGTCACACATGGTGTCAGGAGTGGGATCACTGCGCCGTGAACATAATCCAGAGTGGGTCACAACCACCCTGCCTCAAGATGGAGGATCTGGTCAAAGCACTGGTGTAAGCCATTGCTGCCCAGCAGGAGGCTACCTGGGTTCAGGCAGCTGTCCAACAGGAGGCCATGTGGCTGCAGCAAGAGACCAATCACCTGCTGATGACCCAGGCCACCCAAGATCGGGCCATGCTGCAGGAACTAGTGAACCAAGTGAAGGTCCTTACGGAGTTGAGCTGCGGGTATGATGGGACACGGACCATACGGGCCAGCTACTGTCTGCAGAAAATGACCCGGGAGGATGATGTGGAGGTGTACCTCTTGGCTTTTGAGAAGACAGCTCTGAGGGAGGCCTGGCCCCGAGACCAGTGGTCAGGGATCCTTGACCCATTTTTGTGTGGGGAGGCCCAGAAGGCCTACTATGATATGACCACAGAGGAGGCAGCAGATTACCCCCGACTGCAGGCGGAGATCCTAGCCAGGGCAGGGATAACAACGGCCTTGAGAGTCTGGAGGTTCCATGAATGGCAGTACTGTGAAGACAAAACACCGCAATCACAACTATTTGACCTAATCCACTTAGCCCGGAAGTGGTTACGCCCGGAGGCTCTCAGCTCAGAGAAAATGATAGAGCTCCTGGTACTGGACCACTATACGAGGGACTACCCTCAGGCCTCCGGGCCTGGGTAGGCCAGAATGACCCCTCCACCTATGACGAACTAGTCACCCTTGTAGAGAGACAACTGGCAGCCCGTGAACTGTTCGAAACCCTGGGAGGTGAAACACGGCTGTCATCATTATAAAGGGAAGGGTAACAATTCTCTGGTGTACAGTACTATAAAATCCCTCCTGGCCAGAGACTCCAAAAACCCTTTACAGGTAAAAGGATAAGAAGCTCAGGTAACCTGGCTGGCATCTGACCCAAAGGACCAATAAGGGGACAAGATACTTTCAAATCTTGGTGGGGGGAAGGCTTTTGTTTGTGCTCTTTGTTTGGGAAGTTGTTCGCTCTTGGGACTGAGAGGGACCAGACATCAATCCAGGTTCTCCAAATCTTTCTGAACAAGTCTCTCATATTTCAAACTTGTAAGTAAACAGCCAGGCAAGGTGTGTTTATCTTTGTTTTCTCAACTTGTAAATCTAACTTTTGCTAGAGTGTTTCTCTGTTTGCTGTACTTTGAACCTAAGGCTAGAGGGGGGTCCTCTGAGCTCTTCAAGTTTGATTACCCTGTAAAGTTATTTTCCCATCCTGATTTTACAGAGAGGATTTTTACCTTTTTCTTTAATTAAAAGCCTTCTTTTTAAGAACCTGATTGATTTCCCTCCCCCCCTTGTTTTTAGATCCAAGGGGTTTGGATCTTGATCCACCAGGAGTTGGTGGGAGAAAGGAGGGGGATAGCTAATTTCTCCTTGTTTTAAGATCCAAGGGGTTTGGATCTGTATTCACCAGGGAATTGGTGAAGGTCTCTCAAGGCTCCCCAGGGAAGGGAATTAGCTTTGGGATGGTGGCAGCGGACCAGATCTAAGCTGGTAGTTAAGCTTAGAAGTTTTCATGCAGGCCCCCATATTTGTACCCTAAAATTCAAAGTGGAGAAGCAGCCTTGACAATGGTGTTTTAGGAAACCAGTCCCAACCCCGAGACCCCGGAACATCGAGAACTCCAGGAAAGCCATAGCTGGAAGAACAGGCACCAAGGAGCAGCCTGAGGCCCCAAAGGGACCTGAGAGTCCGAGGGGAGAGGGTTGGGGAAGCGAGTCAGAGGGCCCAAGACAGAGGGCAACCTCCGGAATGAGATATCACTGTTATGAGTGTGGGGAGTTGGGGCATATAGCAGCCCAGTGCCCCAACAGGGAGGAGCCCATGCAATGTAATCTGGGGGATCCCGGGGACCAATGTGGCCTAATCAGCCTGGTGGGGGTTGCGATGGCCCAACATGAGTACACCAGGCCAGTAAAGATGAATGGCATCCAGACCATAGCTTTGGTGGACTCTGGGAGTGCTGTCACATTGGTCTCAGGGAAATTAGTGGGGCAAGACCAACTGAGCCAGGTCAAGAGCACTGGAGTAACATGTGTCCTTGGCACAGTAAATGTCTACCCCACAATTCCAATACGGATTGAGATCCAGGGAAGTACTATCAAGATGACTGCAGGGGTGGTCCCCAAGCTCCCCTACCTAGTCTTAATTGGCAGGGACTTTCCTGGGTTCGAGATCCTACTCCCTCCCCTTGAGTTAGGGAAGGGAAGTAAACCCCGAGCAGAATGTGAGGTACCCATGAATGATCCTACCACAATTTTTGCTGGGTTTTCCCCAGAATTATTTTCATCCCCTGGGAAGTCCCGGAAATCCAGACAGGAAAGGAGAGCAGACAAAAGATTAGGAACCAGGATCTTGGCAGCAAACCAGAAAGCTGCCCTGGTTGGGAGGAAGGCTTGTGGAGATGCAGAGATGGCCCCCAGCACGAGCAGAAGCACCCCAAAAGGAGGGGAACCCAAGTCAACAGAATCAGGCCAGATTGGTCCCGCACGCGAATGTTTTGGGCAGGACCAAGCCGATGACCCACTATATGCAAACGTGAGGGAGGAGGTAGCAGAGGTAAATGGCATGCTAGTAGAAGGGAAAACCAAAGGCACAGGGCCATACTATATAATCAAGCAGGATCTGTTGTACCGGGTAGTGCCAATACGGGGGGAAATAGTAGAACAGCTCTTGGTACCACGGAAGCACACAAGGGCTGTATTAGAATTAGCTCACAGTCATCTGTTTGGGGGACTTTAGGAGCAAACAAGACCCTGGATAGAGTCCTAAGAAGGTTCTACTGGCCGGGGGTATGGGCAAAAGTCCAACACTATTGCACCTCCTGCCCAGAGTGCCAGCTGCATAGTCCCCGACCTCAGTTAAGGGCCCGGTTAGTACCCTTGCCCATAATTGAAGTTCCTTTTGAAAGAATAGCAATGGATCTAGTGGGCCCACTAGAAAGAACAGCCCGGGGCCACCGAAGCATACTTGTCATCCTGGACTACGCTACACGGTACCCTGAAGCCATTCCTTTAAGGAACCCCACGTCCAAGGCAATCGCAAAAGAACTGGTGCAGGTTTTTGCTAGGGTAGGCATCCCTAAGGAGATCCTGACAGATCAAGGGACTCCCTTCATGTCGAGAGTAATGAAAGACTTATGTACCCTGCTCCGCATCCAAGCCTTGCGGACCTCAGTCTATCATCCCCAAACAGATGATCTGGTTGAGCGATTTAACCGTACTCTCAAGAGTATGATCCAAAAGGTGGTGGCCCAAGATAAAAAGATTGGGATACCCGCCTACCATATCTGATGTTTGCAATACGAGAAGTTCCCCAAGCCTCTACTGGTTTCTCCCCCTTCAAGCTACTGTATGGATGCCACCCACGTGACATATTAGACATCACGAAGGAGGGGGGTCTCCACCCATAAAAGAGTCTATTTAAGCCCTTGGAAGACCCCTCCATTTTGTCTTCAGCTGGCTAAAGAGAGAGCCTCTCCACCCCCACCCCCTCCCAGGATACTTGAAAGAAACTGGAACAAAGGACAGTGTGCAAGGGGTGTGAGTGATTGCTGGACCCAGGCTAAAAGGAGATTAGTCTGTAAAAGGGAGCATTCTGGAACTGGTGAGGATCTTATCTGTATTCAGTTTGATTAGACATAGATTTGTATGTTTTACTTTATTTTGCTTGGTGACTTACTTTTTTCTGTCTGTTACTACTTGAAACCACTTAAATCCTACTTTCTGTATTTAATAAAATCACGTTTTACTTATTAATTAACTCAGAGTATGTATCAATACCTGGGGGAGCAAACAGCTGTTTATATCTCTCTATCAGTGTTATAGAGGGCGAACAATTTGAGTTTACCCTGCATAAGCTTTATACAGGGTAAAACAGATTTATTTGGGGTTTAGACCCCATTGGGAGTTGGGCATCTGAGTGTTAGACAAGAACACTTCCGTTAGCTGCTTTCAGGTAAACCTGCAGCTTTGGGACAAGTAATTCAGACCCTGGGTATTTGTTGGAGCAGACGGGAGTGTCTGGCTCAGCAAGACAGGGTCCTGGGCCCCAAGCTGGCAGGGAAGGCAGGAGTAGCTGCTTTCAGGTAAGCCTACAGCTGTTAAGGGATGTGTTTCAGACCTGGGTCTGGGTTTGCAGCAGGCTAGCAAGTCTGGCTCAAACCTGGCAAGGCACTGAAGTCCTAAGCTGACAGGACAGGAAAGCAGGGGCAGAAGTAGTCTTGGCATATCAGGTGGCAGCTCCTAAGGAGGGTTCTGTGATGTAACCTGTCACACAACACATTTCAGGAGCTTCTAACAAAGTGGCTGATGCACTCTCCTATGAAAGTTTCCCAGAATTAACTGGTTAAAATCATCCTTGAAATGTGGGAAATATTGTTAGTTTTTATATAATCAGTAGTATATCTAAAGGTGCATGTGTCTTATTAACCGTTTTCTCCTAGAGCTCCAGGAAGAAATCACAGCCAGTGTGGAACAGGCTGTCCAGTACCGTCTGTGATTTGGGGGGGGCATGTTATTCATATATATATATATATATATATATATGAAAGGGAAGGGTAACAACCTTTATGTATGCAGTAATATAAAATCCCTCTTGGCCAGAGGTACAGAATCACTTACCTGTAAGGGGTTAATCAGTTCAATTAACCTAGTTGGCACTTGACTGGAAGAACCAATGGGGATAGAAGATACTTTCAAATCTGGGGGCAGGGTGAGGTTTTGTTTTTGCTCTCTTTGTGTGTTCCCTCTCAGGACAAAGAGAGGGACCAGGGCAGGAAAAAACATCTCCTAAAAAGATCCTGAAATGATACATCTAAAATAACAGAAATTGTAAGTAATAGCAAGGAAATGTTAGATTCTTTCATTTTAGCTTGTGAATTTTCCCTGTTCTAAGAGGTAATTTTATTTCTTTTTTGTAACTGGGAGACAGAGTCAGAGGGGAATCCTTTGGGTTTTAAATCTTATTTACCGTGTAAAGTTATCTTCCATCCTGATTTTGCAGGTGTGATTCTTTTACTTTTTTTTTAATAAAATTCTTCTTCTAAGAACCTGATTGATTTTCAGTGTCCTAAAAACCAAGGATTTGGACTGTGCTCACTTTAACCTATCAGTTGGTATATTATTCTCAAGCCTCCCCAGGAAAGGGGGTGAAGGGGCTTGGGGGAATATTTTTGGGGGATAGGGCTCCAAGTGGCCCCTCCCTGAAAGTTTATTTAAATCACTTGTTGGTGGCAGCAATACTGTCCAGGGACAAGGAAAGGAATTTGTGCCTTGGGGAAGTTTTTAACCTAAGCTGGTGGAATATAAGCTTAGGGGGTCTTTCATGCAGGTCCCCACATCTGTACCCCAGAGTTCAGAGTGGGGAAGGAACCCTGACAGGGACAAATGCCCACTGTGGTCAAAAAGATGAAATGCAGAAGAATGTGCAGGCTGGGGAATGGCAATGGCAGCCCCACACAGCGGGGAGGCCGGGCTTAAGCGGGGGGCAGGCAGGGTTTGGGCGAGCAGCAATGCCAGCCCCAGCCTCATGCAGAGATGGGAGGGCAGGGCTCGAGCCAGCCCTGTGCTGTGTCCCGTTTTCCCTTTGGGAAATATGGTCACCCTAAATCAGCCACTGAGTCAGGAGCAGGGTTAAGCTGTATAAAAACCATGAAGGAGACGCTCCAAGTAGGTATGTTAGGGCATAAGGAAAACTGGAGTTCATAAAAAAAATTAATAAAAACCCCACAATTTGTTTCATTGAAATGAAAAATTGCAACCAGCTGTACATTTGGTCAAAAAATAGAAGGGGTGGGGGAACCACAAGATTTCAACAATTATTCCCATTTTTAATTGAAAGGTGGAATTCTTATTCTATTTTTGTAGCAGCTCTGAATGTGCTCTGCCAATGGGAAGCTGTAACTCCATGCACAGGGTTGGTTTGCTGAGGATTTTTTTCCATTTTATTTGGCTGCTGACCTTGTTCTCTAATTTGTTCAATGCAAATGCATAAGAGGTGCAACCCTTTTCTGGCCTTGTTATAGGCCCCGATTCCGCAAAGCATTTATGAACATATTTAACATTAAGTATGTTCTTAAGTCCCATTGAAATTAGTGACTTTCCATTGACTTGAGTGGGATTTAAGCATGTGCTTAAATGCTTTGCTGAGTAGGGATGGGATTATGCAGATGTGCAAGACTGAGCATAGCCTTAAATCCTTTGAATTAGGGGCTTAATTAGTAGCTCTGAAGAACTATAGATGAGTCAGCCTAACTTTGATTCCCAGAAAGATACTGGAACAAATTATTACACAATCCACTGGTGAGCGCCTGGGAGATAAAGTGATAAGGAATAGCCAGCATGGATTTGTCAAGCATAAATCATGTCAAACCAGTCTATTTCCCTTCTTTGCCAGGATAACCTGACTAGTGAATAATGGGGAAGAGGTAATATAGCTCGATTTCTGTATGGCTTTTAATAGTCCCCCATAACGTTCTCATAAGCAAATTAGGAGCATATTATCTACATTATAAATTTTTAAATTGGAGGGCGTGGTCCCCTGGAGGGCACAAGAAGGTTATCAGGGGAGGGCAAGGTGGGATGGAGGGGCTGCAGCTGGCTGGGTATCCAGGCAATGGCAGGACAGCAATGGGGAGAATGCATAGGGAGTCCTCAGTGGTGTGTGGGGGTCCCTGTCCTGACCCGCCCCGCCCCACCCCAGCAGCAGCCTGCTGCTCTCCCGCTTTCCCTCCGACCACTGTGTGTGTGCTGTCCCACCCTGCTGCCTGCTCTGGCCTGGACACCAGGCTCGCTGCAACCCCCCATATTTTAAACTCTCCAGAGCTCGTGGGAGCAAGAAGCTCTGGGTAGTGGGGAGGGAAGGTGCAGACCCCGGTCCACACTGCGCTGCACTGCCATGGGCTTCGCTGAGGATGGAGCCAGCCTGGTCCTGATGCTGTCCCAGATGTGAGCCGACTGCTTTCTCTATGAGTCACTTTCTGCCCCAGACAGGTGGCAGTTGGCAAGTGGGAGGAAATGCGGGGCAGGGAATAGGACTCTTATGTGACTCCAACGGAGAAGGGGGAGTGCAGCAAAAAAAAGTTTGGGAACCTCTAGTCCAGGTGAAATTACTGAACGGTGGGAACACAACTTTTGAAAAACTGTCCTCAAAGAGTAGTTATCAACAATTCATTGACAAAATGAAAGGATGTCCTGGGGAGAATGGGGTCATGCGGGATCTGTCCTGGTTCCAGTACTGTTCAATATGTTCATTAACAACCTGGATAATGGAACGGAGAGTATGCTTACAACATCTGGTGGCTGACACCAAGCTGGGAGAAGTTGCAAGCCCATTAGAGGAGGAAATTAGAATTCAAAATGATTTTGACAAATTGGAGAATTGGTCTGAAGCCAAGATGAAATTCAGTAAAGACAAGTGCAAAGTACTTCAGATTAGGAAGGCAACATTAAATGCAAAATTTCAAAATGGGGACTAATTTGCTAGGCCATAGTATTGCAGAAAAGAATCTAGGGATTATAGTGGGTCACAAATTGAATATGAGATAACAATGTGATGCTGTTGCCAAAAAGGCAAATACCATTCTGGGATGTATTAACAGGAATGTTGTATGTAAGCCCTGGAAGGTAATTATCCTGCTCTACTCGGCCCTGGTGAAGGCTCAGCTGCTGGTGTCCAATTCTGGGTGCCACACTTTAAGGAAGATGTGAACAAATTGAAGAGAGTCTAGTGCAACAAAAATGAGAAATGGTTTAGCAAACCTGATATATGAGGAAAGGTTGAAAAAAAAATGGTCACGTTTAGTCTGGAGAAGAGCAGACTGATGGGTACCTAATAAATCTTCATATAGGTATACAGGTTGTTATAAAGAGAATGGTGATCAACTGTTCTCCATGTATAGTGAGGGAAGGACGAGAGGAAATTGGCTTAGTTTGGAGCAGGAAGATTTAAGTTATCAACTAGGGGGAACATTCTTACTATCCGGATAGTTAAGCAGTGGAACTGGTTACCTAGGGGGGTCATGGAATCCCAGGCACTGGAGGTTTTCAAGAACAGGTTAGACAAACACCTGTCATGGCTGGACTAGGTATACTTGGCCCTGCCTCAGCATAGAGGAATGGCGTGGATGATCTCTTGAGGTCCCTTCTAGCCCTACATTTCTATGATTCTCCACTACCTGGTAGCTTGTCATTTGCACCTGAGCTAAACCAAATAAGAATGGTAGGGGCACCCCCTTTGCACAATTCTGGATGACTACTCAAGGCGCAAGGCACAAGAGAGTCCAAACCTGAGTCCCTTCTGGAAGATGGTCTGTCTGGAAGTCATCTGTTTTTGTCTCTAGCCCCCAGACATACTTATATTCCTAAGTGAACAGTTATGTTACTAGCCCTGCCTAAAGGAGATGAAGCGTGACTCAAATCCACCCTGGCCTGTGTGGTAATATTCACCATGTTACAGGTGTCTCTGTTGTAGGGTGGCTGACCCATGGGACTGAAGCTGGTCCAGACCCCCTATGCCAGAACAGGTGTTCCCAGTTTGGCCAAATAAGAGAGCAGGGCAGCTTCTGAGGCTATAAAGGATCAAGGAGAATCCGAGAGAGAGAGGGAAGGAGACTAGGTGTGTCTGGGACCTGAGGAGCCAGGGCTACCTGGGAGTAGTAGGTTGGAGGGGGATGAGAGCTGCTAGAGTTAGAAGGTGGTTCCGGGGGAAGGCTGAAGGTAAGGAGAGCAGTAAGAGGGGTTTGCTGGCTGACCTCCCCAAACCAGAGGGCTTCAGACAGCTGAAGACAAGAGGAGCAGAAGAGGGAAGCGCCTGCTGGCTCTAAGCCAGAGAGCCAAAGCCGAGGACCAGAGAGGGCTGAAGTTGAGAACCAGTGGAGAAGCTTACCCGCTGATGTCTCCACATCAGACAGCTGGACCCAGGGGGTTAGTGAGAGGACATGGGGGAGTAAAGGACGCTCCGTGGTGAGGATGGTCTTCCCAGCTGGGAAGAGCAGGGTTGCACGCCCGCTGAAAGGGCTGGAGTGGCTGTCCCAGGACAGAAAAGGATGAATAAGGAGCCTGAATATAGTGGAAGACACCAGAATATGGTATGGAAAGCGTCTCAACAGAGAGGCTGTGGGGGGAGTGCAGGGCGGGGGTAGGTGGGTCACTCTGGGTAGAGCAGGGTTTTAAGGACTACATGGACTGTGAGTGAAATGGAGTATGTTTGGGACTTTTTGTTGGGGATTAATTGATCAATATTTTTGAAATAAACCAACCCCCAGGAGGGGTATTATTGGGCCTGGCACAGAGTCCCTTAGGTTACCTTAGAGGGGAAACTGAGGCAGGCACATTGGTTGTGACCTGGTCGGCTGCAGAGGTCACTCCAGTTGGGGCTGCCCTTTGACAGTCCTGAGTGAAGGTGATACAATGGTGACTTAATTTCTCCTGCTTCTTTCATTTCTGTTCCCCTTGGCAGCCAATTCTTTATCCCAGCAGAAGGATAGGTCACGCAAGTAACACAATCAAGAAGGGGCAGTAGTTAACAGCATGCAGCTTTTCAGTTCTAGGTCACAAGTTCCAATCTAATCTTGGTCAGTAGTGCTCAGAAGTTGTTGCAGTTTGATAGCTGTTGAGTGGCCTACAGAAAATCAGTTGGTGGTGTCAGTCCAGTTTCTGGTGGACAAAGGTCCACATCATCAATCCCACTAATTAGGCCAATTAATGGCAATCTCAGCAGAGTAGCCAGGGCACCTTAGAGAGCGAATCAACTTCTATATCACTGCAGCCCATGTCGTAGCATCTTTTGCATTCCCGTTCTCGGAGTACTATCATGCAAGATTACATCTTCCCCTACAATGGCTCCTGCCAGGCCTGGAGAGCTGATCCTAGCCTTTTGGGGCCAGTAAAGCAAAAATTTTGCCCACCTCTCCCCTACACATAAACAGTTCCTGTCACACTCACTATGCACAGGGCCAGCTGAGGACCTGATTGTTTGAGATGTACCTCAAATGTAATATTGTGTGTGCCGGGGATCTTCACAGAAGTACAGCTCTGGTCCTTGCTCCTTTCCATCCTGGGGACCATTTTTGGTTTCAGAGGGAATAGGACCAGGAACTTAATTTAAAAATAAAAAGCTGAAATTCCCCTTTACATTTTGGCTTCCCCCTACTCAGGGAACCAGGGACCACAGGTTTTTGTGAAGCCACCTGGGGCAACCAGAAACTGACAGTTTGCAATCCTGTAGAAGTCAGACACTGTTTGCCTAAAACACTCCAGTAAGCAGGTCCTGATCCTGCTGGAAAAGGGTTAAGTGGATTTTGCTGACTCATACTGGTTACTTCCCTGGTATAGAAGGAAGATGGGAGTGACTCTTTGGGGAAAGAAGACATGGGCTGAGGGCTGAGCAGTCCTGAAGGAGGAACTCCAGGAGCAGCCAAGCCTATGGAGGAGATGTGAGCTGAATTTGTCGGTTGTTTTGTAGTGAAGCCAAATCCCAGGAAGGGGATACGTTTGTGGACTGCATGCACATAGCAGATTGGGAAAGCAGCCTGTCTGCATCGTTATACTCCCATCAGATGGAAACAACTGTCATAACCAAGCTGAGCTGAACTCAAAACAGTGACCTAAAGGTGAAAGACTTCACATCCCGTTGCCAATCCCCTGAGTCATCCACTTACCTTCCCTCTGCATTCGTTTTGTGCTGACCCATCTTCAGCTGGTGGTGATACTGTGATGGGGGGTTACATGACATCACATAGGATCATCATCTCATGGCATATCCAGATGTTACAAGGCCATGTAGAAATGACTTTGTTCCTCAGATCACATTCAAGGGGATCTAATATTCAGCATAAGATAATCAGAGACCCAAAGTAGCTAAAACAATAGGAACAGCTACTGTCAGATATTCCTGACCTAATAGGCAATAAAAGACACATCCAGTTTATATTGTAAGTTTATTACAGTAATACAATCAGATTAAATAATCTTCATAGTTGATACAATTATATCAGAGAGAATATAAATATTTTCGTTTCAATACAGGCAATCATTTCATCTTTACCGTGCAGAGAGTAATACAAATAATCACATGGAATAAAATTAAACAAAAGAGAGAAACCTAAATTACAAAGTATGGCTTTAATCTATAAGAAAGTCGTATCACACAATGAACATTCGTTTGTACTTAGGCTTGGCTGGATTCAGTTCAATCAGTAAACATCAGCATTTGTCAGTTTCACACTGAACCCAAAAATGGACAGAGGAAAACAAAATGGCCATCAATGCTAATGAACATTTAGAGACATTCAAAATATTTTTTAGACAAAAACATAAAAAGTCCTCGGGGGATCTGGCCCTTTGCTGTTAGTGGTTGTACAATGGTACCTCGAAGTAGGAGTTCTCAGGCCACTGAATTTCTCTGGCAGCACAGAAGCAGAAGCCTGCTTGTTCAGCTACATGGCAATAGAAATAGAAGCTGGGGATGTCTGTTTAAAAGATTTTATTTTGGAAAAAAATTGATTAAAAAAATCAGTGCTGAACTGATAACAAATCCATTGCTGCCCAATTACACCTGTCACTGTGCTCTAACCGAGGGATGGGCAAACTATAGCCCCGGGGCCACATCTGGCCCTTCAGACATTTTAATCCGGCCCTCAAGCTTCCACTGGGGAGCGGGGTCCAGGGCTTGCCCTGCTCCATGGTGCCGTGGCTCCGCACAGCTGCTGGAAGCAGCAGCATGTCCCCCCTCCAGCTCCTACGCATAGAGGAAGCCAGGGGCTCCGCATGTTGCCCCCGCCCCAAGCATTGTCCCTGCAGCTCCCATTGGCCCAGAACTGCAGCCAATGGGAGCTTAGGGATGGTGCCTATGGACAGGGCAGCACGCAGAGCCGCCTGGCCACACTCCACATAGGGGGGATATGCTGCTGTTTCCGGGAGCTGCTTGAGGTAAGAGCCCTCTGGAGCCTACACCCTTGACCCCCTCCTGTACCCCAACCCCCAGCCCTGATCCCCCGGCTGCCCTCTAAACCCCTCGGTCCCAGCCCAGAGCACCCTCCTGTACCCCAAATCCCTCATCCCCAGCCCGGAGCCTGCGCTCCCAGCTGGAGCCCCTCCCCCAACCCTTTGCCCCAGACCAGAACCCCTCCTGCACCCTGAACTCTTCATTTCTGGCCCCACCCCAGAGCCCGCACCCCCAGCTGGAGCCCTCACCGCCTCCCGCACCCCAATTTCCAATTTCGTGAGCATTCATGGCCCGCCATACAATTTTCATAACCAGATATGGCCCTCGGGCCAAAAAGTTTGCCCACCCCTGCTCTAACCCATTGCCACTTGAGAGTCAGAGACAGAGCTCCCGCTTCAAGAGTACAGGCCACTTTAGCTGATGAAGAAACTTCCTTAGCTATGAGCAGTAACTTAGCAGGGCTTATGAGACCCCGTTTTCTTGATTTAAATAATTGATAGGCTTTCTTAAGGCATCGATCACTGTAGGATCTAACTGTCTCACAAACATTGATGAATTTATCCCAGAAACTCCTCTGTCAAGAGCAGCTCTGGTCATGAAAGGGCAGTGATCTATACACACTCACACAAACACAAGCGAGGCCTTTCCAACAATATTCATAGAAACTGAAATAAGTTAAAAATCCTGTTGAGCCTACTGATAATCCAGAGCGTGGTACAGATTTCTGCCCCCACCCCTCTTCTTCTGTCTTTTATTTTTTTCCCCAAAGTTTAAAAATAAAGATCTTAAACTAGACTCATTCAATGCATTTTTAATGCCAAATGAAAACATTGCTACATGGCACCAAATGCCCTGTTTGTTGTTATTGTTTGTTTTAAAAAAATACCATCACTAATGTATTTGTCATGCAAGTGCAGGGATGTTTTTCTCTGGAAAGATTCAAGGCTATGGGCTGATGGGTTGGAGCAGGGGTGGCCAACCTGAGCCTAAGAAGGAGCCAGAATTTACCAATGTACATTGCCAAAGAGCCACAGTAATATGTCAGCAGCCCCCCATCAGCTCCACCTCCCTCCCAGCACCTCCCGATCAGCTGTTTCTTGTTGTGCAGGAGGCTCTGGGGCGGAGGGGGAGGAGCGAGGGCATGGCAGGCTCAGGGGAGGGGGCGGGAAGGGGTGGAGTGGGGGCAGGGCCTGGGGCAGAGCCAGGGGTTGAGCAGTGAGCACCACCCGGCACATTGGAAATTTGGCGCCTGTAGCTCCAGCCGCGGAGTCGGTGCCTATACAAGGAGCCGCATATTAACTTCTGAAGAGCCGCATGTGGCTCCGGAGCCATAGTTTGGCCACCCCTGGGTTAGAGGGATTGTGAAACAGATCTAGAATTTAGTTTTGCTGATGAGCAGGCTTAAGGAGAACAATGAATAGTGAAACTGATTTTTTTCCCTACGTCAATGAAAATTGTGATGAAGTTGAGGTAGATTTGGCTGTGTAAGGTGTAATATCCTACAGAGAAGGAAGACATACAGGAGATCAAATGAACAGACAGATCAATGCAAAGGACAGGTGAACTAGCATGGGGGGAAAATCCCTGCCCTTCCATCAAAAAGAAATCCCATCCAGGATTGTTCCCTCATCACGTCCTGCCTAGTTAGCGACACTACAAGCTTCTCCCCATGGCCTGTCAGTGTCCGTTAACCCTGGCCCAAAGAAACCCCTCTAAAGGTCAAATGGTAAATCAGCCTCTATGGCCCATCCGGTCCTTGAACCCTCTGCTAAGGGTATGTCTACATTACTCACCGGATTGGCGGGCAGCAATCAGTCCAGCTGGGATCGATTTATTGTGTCTAGTCTAGACGCGATAAATCAACCCCCGAGCGCTCTCCCATCGACTCTTGTACTCCAGCGCCGCGAGAGGTGCAGGCAGAGTCGACGGGGGAGCGGCAATAGTCGACTCACCGCGGTGAAGACACCACGGTAAATCGATCTAAGTATGTCGATTTCGGCTACGTTATTCACGTAGCTGAAGTTGCGTAACTTGGACGATCTCCCCCCCTGCTCCCCAAGTGTAGACCAGGCCTAAGACTACCAACAAAGGGGCAAATTGGAGGCAACGGTAGTGATTTCTTTGATGTGGATATCTGCCCATTGAGAACTGAGCTGAGAACACCAAACTCATTACACACAGGGCAATGAACACACATCAGATGGTAGCGACTTTCAACCAGTACTGACCTAGGCTGCCGTAGTAACACCATAGCTTGAGCTACAGGCGAATTTCTTTCGCTGCTGAAAGGAGGTGTCTTCTCCTTGCTGCAGGCCAGCTAGCAGAGCGCAACTTCCCTCACACACTGCATCACACTGCCCTTGAACCTCCTCCCCCCACCCCCAACTTGGCAAACTGAAGACATCTGCGTAGACGGGAGCAGTGGGGAACCTAAGCTCTGACCCTGCCATGTGTGAAACTGATGCCTGTTCACCATTTAAGGCTTATGTGTGCCCAAAGCATTAGTTCTAGCCCTCTGCCAAGGGGTGAATTTCCCTCTGTGTTACTGGAAAATACCATATTGCACACACCATCAATCCCTACAATCTGTGTTTTGTGTAGCAACAACCTACCCACACACACCAGCTGGAGTGGATTTTCTGAAACTCTGTTCTGCATGGAAGGTCTAATGCTATCAGAGAGTGTGAGCCTCCCTGATACCTAATGAATTCCCTTCCACTGTTCTTAATATGGAATTTCTGCTACTGGAGCTTAATTAGCATCTTAATAATATTTCCACCCACCGCCTCCACCTCTCCCCCACTGACATCCAAATTAGCTGCTGCAGCTCCAGCATGGATGAGCTTGATGGATCCAGTGGCAGCAGGATGGAGGCCGCTCTTAGCAGCTGTGCTATTGTTCTGTCAGTTCAGCAGCCTTGGGGGAGGAACATCTGTTTTGTCCCCTCCCCTCCCCCCCGTGACACAGGGGGCTGATGATGCCTTAAGGCTGGAGGTGCCTGCACACTCTCTACGGACTGGCAGGATTGGCTGGGCAAGTGCTTATTATGCTAATCTGCCTTCAGTTTGGCTCTGCTTCATGAGAAAGATACCCCTGAGCTGTGACAGCCTTCAGCTCTGCCAGCATGTGCTGCAGAGGCAGTGTCTCTGCGGAAAAAAAGGGGGGTTGAGGTTTACACTGAATTCCATTCCCACCAGCCACCCCTCCTCGCAAGGAATACATCGAAAAGGAACTGTTTGTCCTTGGAGATGCCATTGGGGCACAATGCAACAAGAAGAGAGATGCAGGGAAATAGGTTAACCCTCCGACTGCTGGTCTGCATTGAAAATGCTGTGCTGGCATTTTCTCCACATACAAGTGATGATAAAAAGGGGTATTAAGCTGCACGCATCACATTCAGCAGCCCAGAAGGTGCCATGCACTGGAAATGGTACGTTCAGTAGCAGAACCGGAGCATTCTATCTGGATGTCCCTGATACATACAACAGGGACACTCCATGTGGACATATCCTGTACAGTCAGCAGGCCATCAGAGGCACCTCACCTGGGTGCACCCAGTGCATTCAGTATCATGCCGCCCAGATACACAGAGCAATATAGCAGTGGTGCCCTCAGTACATTCACTGCTGGTGTCAATGGGGCTGCAGCCATTGACTTCAGAGAAGCTGCACCCATTTACAGCAACAGAGAACGTGGCTCAGCATTTTACGTGTGAGATATAGGTCATCTATAAATGTAACAAGTGGTCTATTCAGTGTGCTATGTGGCACAATACTTTATTGCACATCGTTTCTTGTTCACAACCTCATGAAAACTGGCCAGTGTAATCATGCCCTTTGCCTATCACTGCATATATTTTAAAGAGATCAACCATCCACTCTCTATCACACCCTACAGATATATGGGAATGTGTTCCTTTTGGGGCTGGGGAGTAGAGCAAAGGATTAAATTGAAAATGAGACCACTTTGACTAAAATAACTTTATTGTATAGCTAAATAAAGACTATGCTGCGAAGGGCGTTGGCGAGGCATGCTGCTGGGCCATGATCTCACTAGTCTGCGGTGATTGTGGCTAGGGGTGTGGGGAGTAGTATTCCACACCGACAGCAAGAGACTGACTGATTAATGAGGGGAGTCCCCTCTGTGTTGGGAATTCAAGGCAGTCGACATCAGTTTCCGGGCCCGATCCTGTGAACACCACCTGTCTTCAGCTCCCACTGCAGGATCGGGCCTTCTATCTGCGGCATGGAGGATGAATGACCTAATCTGCCCCACTGATGATTTATAGCAGCAAAATACCACAGCCCATCTTCAAGTAATTAGCAAATGCAGGTGGCTTTGATATAAATCTCTAAATCAAGGCACAGGCACAGCTGTAACTGTCTTGGGGACACCGTCACCCCTTAAAACAAAAGTCCCGGGGAACTAATGTCACTCATTACAGATGGACTTCCACTCGCTGGTATTGCCCGGATTTGCATTTTTTCGCTGAACACCATGAAAGATGGTTCCCGCCCCACTGCACAATTCTACAGAAGCTTCAGCACTGGGATCGCCTTTAACCCTCTCACTCCCAAATAAAAAAAGGATGCCTTCTCATCAGTATGCTGCCTGTCTTTATCCTCTGAGCAAGAACACCACGTCCCTGGCTCTAATTGAGGAAATGCAATAGTAGTCTGCAGCACTGACTCAACACCACTGCAGTAAGAGTATTGTGAGCCACAGGATTTCTGATCATGACTGGAGCAGAAAGGAAACCTGACATCTCAACCCCGTTGCTGGTTTTTATAGGGCTGGTAGAATACAGTTCCATAGTTACAGTATTTGCAAATCCCAA
This sequence comes from Trachemys scripta elegans, assembly GCF_013100865.1. NCBI lineage: Eukaryota > Metazoa > Chordata > Testudines > Emydidae > Trachemys > Trachemys scripta. Next base: position 53,382,994 of record NC_048300.1, on the reverse strand, counting down.
TGGACAGGTCATTCTTTTTCACCGGCATAATTTACATAGGATAATGTTAATATACTGGGAATTTAGATACACTGATTTCAGCTGGCAGTTAAAAAAATTGCTTCAATTAAACTTAACCCTTCACATGCACAACAATAAAAAAGAAGGAGTTGCTTTTAAAAGTGCCGTGCCCGCAATTGATTAGAAAAACACTGAAAATCTTCTCATAAAATATTGGATTTTCAAATGGGGCCTATGGGAGGTAGGTACCAAAATCTCATTGAAATTCTAGGGGAGGTAGGTGCCTAACTCCCTTAGGTGCCTTTGAAAATCCAACCCCCCCAAAATAGTCAAGGAAAAACATTTACCACATTTTTTGTCTGTAACTTTTTGCCGTAGGAAGGTAGGGGCTTTAGTGCCTGAGGTATAGGTAGTTCCTGGATGCTTTTAGGAAAGTGGGAAGGTGGGAGAGACTGGAGAATAGTTTGCATAGCTTGCAGGTATAAAGAAGCAGGTGTGTTCCCCACCAGGGTGTTGAATTTGTCTTCCCCTAGCAAAGCTGTCCAGTGGTCTGGATGATCCTGCAGAACTCTCCGCATCTTAAACTGTGGGCTAGGCATGAAGAGCAAGAGGTAATCGAGGCAGAGCTTTTTTGATGCCACATTGACTTTGGAGTCCCACATCTGCTCCAGGATGACATCCAACGGGGTGAGCCCTTTGCTGTCCTCGATCCTGGGAGAAGCCCCGTTCCCTAGGAGGATGAGGACGGTCTCTGACCTCAGCAGTTCGCAAGCAAGATGAAGCGGGGTCTTGCCATCTTCCAGATGAAAGCAGCCGGTCCTGTTGATGTAGGAGTTTAGGCTGGGTAGCTTGTGTGCAATCTTGATGATCAGCCCCAAAATGTCCCTCCTGTCGTATGTGACTGCCATGGCCAAATGAGGGGCAGAGGACGGGCAATAGCAGAAATGCTCTCCAGGCACCTTGAGAGCCTCCTCTGGAAAATGAGACAGCAGATATTGGGCATAAGGCAGGTGATTATGCACCACTGCATAGAGAAGGGCTTCTGAAGGTGAATACGTTCTCAGGCTGGCATTTTCCTCCCAGTAAAAATATTCCATAGTTCTCATATCTTCCAGCATCCATACCGGTTTGTGGTCTCTCACAGCCTGGTAGAACATATAGGATAAGAACTTACAATGCCTGCTCTGCTCATCCTGCAGGCTGGCCTGGTTACTGGCCATGTCTCAGCAAATAAACAAGACCTGCACGCAAGCTCGCTCCAGAATGTAAGATTCACTCACTTTGAATGCAGATCCCGATGCTGCTGCAACCTTCAGCCTGTCATTGCAGCCCGACTGCACTAGCTGGAGTGCCTCGGCTTGAACATCTCCACCCATTCATTGTTTTTTCCCCTCATTGCAGTGGTTTTGTTTAGGTAAGCACAATCCCACAGGCTCAGTTAACCCATGCCATGCAATAGATGGTTAGTCAGTGCACCCTGCTTCGTGCACGGCACAGGTTACTGGAACACTGTCAGACTAGCAGTGATTTAATAGAAGCAGAGCTAGATAGGAGACTAAAATTAGCTTTAGAGGTAAGGCAATTTTCTGTCTGTGTTTGATGCCTACCCAGATCAGCTGGTATAGTGCAGTAAGCACAATATGCATTTATTCATTTGTCTTTGTCCCTCGTACTTGTACAATTCATTATATAATAAATGTATATTGATACTATATAATCAATATTGAGGACCATATATAATTTTTATATACTGGATTGCTAGCTATATGGTTATAAAGTAACTTCTATTTATTAAATACTGTTATGGCTGGCCCATTAGGGAACACTGATAATGGTTTGTCTATTATAAGTCATTTATGCATAAGCCCATAGGCTGAAACCCCACATAGAACAAGTTGAAGACACTGTGCAGTAACCCCATCCAGAGTCATGAAGGATATTGGATAGTTAAAGCACTTCCCTTTATCTGGCATTTAAAGCTCTGAGGTTCCTTTGTGTTGCAAAGCAGCTGCATGAAGAAACAATGTCCAAGCCACCTTTCTGTCTAGACCAGCTAGTCTGAGAGGGATCCTTGCACTAGGGGTTTCCCAGGTGTCTAGCTCAGGGACTGGCCAAGCAGGGGAGTTTTGGGCTGTGTGAGACTTGTGTGAGGACCTGGGAAGAGACAGAGGCCCAAGGCAGATGCTTCTGGGACAAGGCAGAGGTACCTGACCAGAGGTTTCTGCAAGAGGGCGTGCCCTGTGTGCTGTTTGTTACCACCTGTGTTCAATGAAACAGGATTTGCACACATTGTAAATAAACAAATTATACTGAGAAAATACCTGGCTCTGCTTCACTGATTTCTGCTTCAAACAGGACCTGAACTGCAAGGTCCTGAATTCTGTTATAACTTGGCAAAGGGGCAACAAGCTACACTGTGTCCATATTGAGAGACTCAACACACAACATTCAGATCTGGATTTTGAATAGCCCAAAGTTGCAAGGTGTTCAGGCCAGGGGTTTGGATCATCATAGGATAAAATTAGGTCCATTTGCAAAGTTTGGGTCTGGATCTGGGTACAGGATGCAACCTCCCAGCCCACAAAGTTCAGGGACATTTAAATCCTGGGGTTTGATTCAAGCTCATCTCCTGTACAGTGTATACATTTAATATTTAGGGTCAGGTTTACACATTTTGAGTGAGCAATTGCATGCCCAGTTTGTGTTCACAATTAATGTGACTGTGCATGCAAATACAGCTAATTAGATATTTGCATGCACAATTATCCAGTTTATATGTGTAACCCACACACCTTCTGGGTGTGGTGTTCTGTCCCATCTATTGGCACCAAGACCACTTAGAGAGAGAGATAAAATGAGTCTGCTCTATAGCCTTAGCTAACAGCCAGTTGGCTTTTAGCTCATATGGTAGAGGCTCTTGCTTTAAGCTCCAGAGGCCCCAGGTTCACCCGGGGTCTGTCGGCATTAAATATGCAGTCATAATAACATCAGTGTGCTCTAAATCCGGACTTAGGTGCATGATGGAGCAAACATATTTTGTGTGTCCAGTTGTTCACCCAAACAGTCTGAAAAATCAGGCCATTAGCATACAGGCCCCGTGTAATAAACTGGTCTGATTAAAAGTTAAAGTATTAATACATTACATGTTGATAGCATCTTTCATCCAATGATGAAGGATTGGTCCTGCTTTGAGCAGGGAGTTGGACTAGATGACCTCCCGAGGTCCCTTCCAACCCTGATATTCTATGATTCTATGATCTCAAAAGACTTTGCAATCATTAATTCATTATGTCTACAACACTCCAGTGAGATAGGTAAGTATTGCTAGCCCCATTTTACAGAGGAGGAAACAGAGGCACGTGCACAGCTGTTTTATGACTTACCCAGGTTTACACAGTAAGGCAGTGGCAGAACTGGGAGTAGAGCCATGAACTCCTGAGTCTTTGCTCCATGCTCTGACCACTGGACAACCCTCTCTTTCTTAAACTGATGGCAGAAGTTTGGAGCTAAAGACAAAGTACAACGTTTGTAGTCTCTTCTATTATTGTGGGTAATTATAGTGTGTTCACTGGGTGAAAAACATCTGAACAAAAACAGTTCTGCAAACAATATTGTCCCTTCCCATATAAAATACCAGGAGAAGGAATAATTAGTCTCTAAACTCCATGGCTTATGAAGAGACAATGTTGTGCCATTAGGGTGAGGGAAGAGATGCCCAAGGGACAGAGGCATCTCCTGGGAAGGATCACTGGGGAGAAATGGGGCCAAATCTGTAGCAGAGAGATTATATATCAGGCCCGCCTCTGCGCTTCCTTAAGCTGCTCATCTATTCTCCCCGCCATGCTGCTGTCTGCTATACGCAAGCTCTCTGCGTGCTGCATGCTCTTATCTGATCCAATAGTCTATGCAAGCTAGAGCTGGGTGGACTGTTTGGTAATACATCTGTTTTGAGGTTGCAAAATAAAAAATGTCTGCAAAACAGAAGTAAATCTCTTACACAAAAACATGCAAGGTTTCTCACAACAAATTTGAGTGAAAAAACTTTGGCTCCTATCTATGAGTGCGAACCAAACAAACCACAAGATTCAAGAGAGGTAGCGGGGGTGAAGTGGGGTTCTTTTTTGCCTTTTGAGCAGAGATTGGTTGGTCAAGCAAGTCGTGTCACACGGTGTTGGTTCTGGTTTCCTGATTGGCTGAGCTGTATTCCACAGGGTTAGCAGAAGGCCAGGCCATTCTGACTCAATTTCACAGAGGGCGTAGCAGCAGAAAGAAGCAATTTTATGCAACTCTGTATGTTGAAGGGGACAGGGAACATTTTTTATCCTCACCTCCTAAAAACCAGCTAAGATTTCAGATAGAACATGGCAACCATGCTTGAGAACTCCAGATAGGAGAATGGTCTTCCAATTAAAGCTCATAGACATCGAGATATGTGGATACTGCAGTGTACAGGAATTGGCAGAATCCTTTTAAACTGTCTTGTCTGTTTTAGAAACCAGCCAGAGGCCTTGCATGTTGTATATAATTAGTATACATTAGGGTTACCATACGTCCGGATTTTCCCAGACATGTCCGGCTTTTTGGGCCTCAAATCCCCGTCCGGGGGGAAATCCCAAAAAGCCGAACATGTCCAGGAAAATAGGGAGGGGCTGGCGCCGCTGGGTGCTGGGCCGGGGGTGCTTGGCCGGGGCACCCCAGGAGCCGAGCCAGGCTGGAGACGCTGGGGCTGGGGCCGGCCGCCGGAGGGAGCCGCTCGGTTGGGGGGGCCAGACTGGGCCGCGCCTCCTCCCCCCACCCTCCCAGCTTACCTGCTTCAGGCTTCCCGCGAATCAAATGTTCGTGGGAAGCAGGGGAGGGGGCGGAGTTGGGGCGGGGACTTTGGGGAAGGGGTGGAGTTGGGGGGGAGCATGGTTGGGGCTGGGCCCTGTGGACTGTCCTCTTTTTGGACACTCAAAAGATGGTAACCCTATATACATGGTTGTACGGACCCCACCATGCATTGTGGTTTCTTCATGCTATTATTGTTGGGTAAAGGCCAAAAGACACAGCAGGTGAAGATTCCCTAATCCAGGAATGCAGTGGTACAGAGAGTCACAGAAAAGGCAAGTGAAAATGAAAGAGTAACTGCAGTCCATAGGCACTGGGACCGTGAGTAACCTACTCACTTGGCCAGGAGTGTTGCTCACATGTATATTGATTCACAGGGTCAACAGGAATAAACTGCTTCCTGCCATTATGGTGTTTCTGACTGGTTGTGTTTTTGTTTAGTCTCTTCAGCTGAGACAGTTTCATGATGTAGACATGCCTACTCTCAGGAATTAATCGTGAGAGCTGTGCTTTCTAAGTAAAAATTAAGCCTGACTCATGACCTCGCGATAGAACTTTCAACGGTCAGGAACTTTTAGCCACAAAAAGGAACTTATGTAGGTCGCTAGTTCTTGCATGCCTATGTATAGTTACCAAACAGGGTTATGCAGAACTCAGCTGCGCCTCTGTGGTTTCTTGATAGTATCGTTATTGTGTAAAGAGCAAAAGGTAAAGCAACTGGGGATGAGGAGGCAGCCCCTAGGACTGTGTGTCAACCGCTTATTTAAATAAAGTAGTGGGGGTGGCGTAAAAATGTCTGGCTGTTTGGGGGAGATGGACTTGTCTGATACCTCTGTAGAAGAGTAGACTATACTGAGAGACTAGAACAATATAAAATGGCTAATAGTACAACTGATGAGAAAAAGTAGTGCTTTCACTGAGTGTAACCTGCAAGGTAGCCCAACAGCATCTCTGAAACCAGCAGAGTGCGCTGAAATTGTGGAAGTTACACAAAGTCACCTATCCTCAAAGCCACTGGTGATTACAGAGCATTTCTGCTCTTCTCAACAAAATCAAACAGCAAATGAAACCATTTCTGAATAGGTGGCTAAATTAAGGAAGTTAACAGAACATTGCCAGTTTGGAGAGCATTTAAATGATATATGAACTAGTTAATGTGTAGTTTGCAAAATAAAGCAACCCAAAAACAGATAGAGTATGTCTACACTACAAATGCTACAGTGGCATAGCTACAGTGCTACCTATAGTGTAGATGCTTCCTACAACAACAGAAGAGTTTTTTCCATCAATATAGTTAATCTACCTCTCCAAATGATGGTAGCTAGGTTGATTGAAGAATTTTTCTATTGATTTAGCAGGGGCTTAGGTCGACCTAACTACATTGCACAGGGACAATTTTTTTCACAGTCCTGAGTGATGTATCTAGGTCGATCTAATTTTTAAGTGTAGACCTGGCCTAAGGCTGAATTGATCCTAAATCATGCACTAGAAGTTGCATCAATGGAGACAGCTACTAATAACGTCAGGGAGTTGCAACGTTGTGCAATCTGTGCAACACACAAACTGAGGGTCATACAGAAAGCACTACCAGGAGAGTACTCAAAGACTTTTGTTGTGGGAAACAGTCTCATAATACAGATGATTGTTGGTTCAAGAACAAGCGCATTATGAACTTCCAGATATTGGGACACAGACCAAAAAATGTGCACATCAGTGAAAAAAACACAACCACTACCTTGTAAGGACCATAGCAGAGGATTGTATAGTCTCCTAGACTCATAGACTCTAAGGTCAGAAGGGACCATTATGATCATCTAGTCTGACCTCCCGCATGATGCGGGCCACAAAACCTGACCCACCTACTCCTGGAAGAATTCTCTCCCTTGACTTAGCTGTAGAACTCCCAAATCGTTAGTTAAAGACTTCTAGTCACTCAGAATCCTCCAGCAAACGACCCCTGCCCCATGCTGCGGAGGAAGGCGAAAAACCTCCAGGGCCTCTGCCAATCTACCCTGGAGGAAAATTCCTTCCCGACCCCAAATATGGCGATCAGCTGAACCCCGAGCATGCGGATGTCAGCTTGCAGATGACAACATCGAGTCCACTGAGAACGTTGTAGCAACTCTACAGCTGTTTGGTTTAGACAACAATGCTATTTGGATTTCTTCACAAGCGGAAGGAATGAGCTTGATACAGGGTCTACTGTTTCTGTGATTTCATAGCAGCATTATCAGATACTGTGTAAAAAGGTGAAGTTACAGAAAACCTCTGTCTTAGTAAAAACATACACAGTACAGGGAAATTCTTGCTATCTTGGTTGTTATTACAGGAACTGACCAGCATATACTAAAACTCTATGTTGCATCCTGGATTATTTGGCAGAGAATGACTGAGAGATTCAGCTGGCAAAGCATAAAATGGCTGTAAGTTTAAAAAGGGAATATATATGATCCCTGACCCAATACAAAAAAAACATCCGAACTGAACAAAGTTCCCTGAGTCCTAGTCAAGTGCTCTATCCACTAGACTGTCTTTCTGTCCTAAGGACTAATCAGTATAAAATGCAGGACAAATCCCTATATGTGTGTATATAACAATAGCATACTATAAACATGTACATATGACTATCTGTACCTCACTCTATTCCTCCCTGGGTATACTTCCACAGAGGGCAGCCCAGGTCTGGTCATGAAATCATGAATTTTTGAAGGGTAGTAAATCTGGGACACACTGTGCAATGTGGAGGTCCATAAATTTCACCAGCCATAGTAAGGGCTTACAACTGGCGGAGTTAACGTTGAAACTCTCAGTGTGAAATTTTGCTGCATGCAGTAAGTGTCATCAGTGATGGTGGATTTCCATGAGAGCATGCCACATGGAGCCACTACTCCTCAATTCTACTGTCCTCTGCCAGGCTGGGCCCCTAGTTTCCATGTCTGCATGCTTGTGTCATTAGCACAACAGAGTTGCCAGCAGCTATATCGATATTTCCAAAATTGGCCATGATACTGACTTTTTTGCAGTAAATTATGAATAATAATCTTAAATACGTATTGCACTCTAAAGGATCCCATACAAACATAAGCCCTGATCTCACAAAGGGATCTACATAGGAAGACCTTTACACCTGCGCAGAGTCCCACTAACATCGCAATGATGCAGAATCAGGGTCTTTAACTGATATGCAGAGGGATCACTTTATCCGCCAAACCTGTCTGAAATGCAGCAACATTTGGGGAGTGGGGGAGGGAGAAGACCAACCGTCTAATAGTCAGGGCCAGCTCCAGCTTTTCTGCCACCCCAAGTGGCCAAAAAAAAAAAAAAAGTCGAGTGGCGGAACTTTAGCGGCAGCTCAACCGCGCCGCTTCTTCTGCGGCAGTTCGGTGGCAGGTCCTCCCTCTCTTCCTCTTCAGCGGCAATTTGGCGGCAGCTCAAAGAGGAAGAGAGGGAATGAGGGACCTGCCGCCGAATTTCCGCCGAAGACCCGGACGTGCCACTCCAATACCGGACGGAGTGCCGCCCCTTTGAATTGGCCACTCCAAGTACCTCCTTGCTACGCTGGTGCCTAGAGCTGACCCTGCTAACAGTGAACAACAATGACACCCACAGCTTAAGACAGTAGGTGTAACTTGTAACTGTAGAGGCAATTAAAGGAGCGAGAATGCCATTGCCAAAGTTTGGAATGTGGCCAGGATAGAGGGGGCAATACCCCCACTCTGATTAAAAGGTCATGGTGCCTTTAAAGACCACAAGTGGTCAGGATCATTGCTTCAGAACTCATCAATAAGCAGTGAAATTGCCCTCCAAAGTGAGCTGCATAGGATTTTTGTTGTTGTTGTTGTTGCCTGTGTCCCTCTCCTCTCCCTGGCTTAGATAAGCAGTGCTCCCACACAGCTCTCCCTCCTCCTTGGTATGGTCAGACATCCCCCTCCTGTTTCAATCGCCTTTAACCACAGTTCCAGCTGCATTGTGGTGTAGAATGCTGGCCCCCTAGCACTTCTCTCAGGGTGTTTTTTCTTCTGCTTATTCTTCCCTATCAAATCTCAACTTCCCTGTGTTGTACGGAGGTCAGAGAATGAGACTGAGAAAATGACATCATAATAGGCTGACCCCTGAGCGACAGCATCCACAGAAGCAAGGTGGAGATGTTGAATCTTTCACAAAGAGCTCTTCTCTCCTAACTGTTTGTCAGGAGTATGCGTTAAATGTGTTTTGTCTGTTGTTGCAGTGAGAGGGCCGAGTGCTAAGGGCACCCACCCAATAAATACCTAAAATAATCCCAAGGGAAGAGTTAAAAGCATTGCTAACTCTAATTGAAAGAACGCCTGTCATGTATCCCTCAGATACAGTCTAGACAAGTCACAGTCTATATCTGGAGAATGAGATGACGGCTTGGTTCAGTCAGCTACAAAAAAATAGCCTGATTTTATTACAGCCTTTTAAAATGCTTTTGAGACCTGATTTACACAGCATCTGCCCAAGATGTACTGAAGTCATGATCAGGTGACTCTCCTCCCACTTCAAAGTGACCTGTTTGCTTACAGTCCTGGTATCTAACCTATTTAGGGGATACTTTCCCCACAAATGATGCGTAAATGTCCAGAATACCCTGCTCAACCCAAGACCATAAAACCCTGACTGTTAAGTTATGGCAGCACTTCATGAGCCAGAAATACTTTGATGGTTTATGACTACAAATAAATTAAATCACCCAGTAGCTCTTTTCCTGATGAAGGGAAAGGGCCATGCTGCAGCTCTGCTTTGATGTGGGCTCCTCCACATCTAACAAGATAAAACATGGGATGACTACTAGCATAGATCCCTTGCTCTGCTACATCTGCATGCCACTTCCAAGGCTGAAGATTGAGAATCCAGTGAGACACAAACTCATTTTGTCTTCAATACTGATATAAAGGAAATGCTTTTCACAGAAACATAATTAACCTGTGGAACTCACTGCCACATGATATCAAGGACATAAGTTTAGTAGGATTCAAAACAGGTTAGATTCTTTTACATTTTAAGCTTTTTGGGGTAAGGAGCACCCTTATCTTGTTTCGTGTTTGTACAGCACCAAGCAGCCCTGGTCCAGGACTGGGGATCTTAGAGGCTACAACAATACAAATAAAGTAATAATAATAAACTATAGGTTTGTACAGTTCCTAGCATAATGGGGCCCTACCTGGTTGATACTTTTTAGTGCTACCACAATTTAAATACTAAATCAACCCTCCATGTTAACATAAGCCAACTACCAAATGCCAAGGGTTAGAAAACACAACCTCCCATGGGGCTATAAATTTACAATTGTCCATTAAGAAACTTCTTGCACCTCTCTCTCAAGCACCAGATGCTGGCCACTGTCAGAGACAGGATACAAGGCTGAGTGGACCATTGGACTGAGCCAGTGCAGCAATTCCTAGTTTCCTATGCCTCACTTTGAACATTGCCATGTTTCAGACCCCATAGGTGGCTCCTTAAGGCAGAAAAATTCATTCCAAATGTCAGTACAGAAAATTGTCAGTGTGCATCCCAGACAGCAATAAGAATGACAGAAATGCCTAGAAATTAAGCTTGTCCAGGATCCTTCTACAAGTGATTGACTTAATTATCTCCAGCACTAGTCCAAAAGAACCGTGCTGGAATAATAATTCATTCCCTGAGCAGAGCACTTGTAATTCCTTAGCCAGAGACAAGGACAAATCGCTGCTGCTACAACAAGCCGCTGATTTAATGTTTAATAGGTTCAGAGCCTGCTAGCTTGCAGCTGATCATCTCAAGCTCCTCTTTATCTATGGTGTAGTGTGCCTCTGCAGCTGGGCAGTTAAACTCACTCAATAGGTGCATTAGTGGCAGAATCAGCTGATGTAGGAGCAAGAAATTCAAAATACAGCTGAAAAATAAATGTATTAGGAAGAAGCCTTTAGGAGTTTCAGACATGCTAAGGATCCGAGAGTTGGCAGGTTGTTTCCAACTCATTCTAGTGGCGAGGGGGTTGCCTGAGAGTCAGGAAATTGGGGGTCTAGACCTGGCTCTGCGACTGACTGCCATGGTGACATATGGTGATCAGTTGGACCCTCAGTATGTGGGCAAGACCTACCTTGGGCAAGTCACTTCCCTTCTTTGTGCCTCTGTTTAGATTATAAACTCTTTAGGGAAAGGACAGGACAGTCTCGCTATTTCTTTGTACAGCATCAGCACCTAACACAATGGGACCCAGATCTCCTGGGGTCTCTAGGCACCACTGGATTACACATAATTTAAAAAGAAGGCCAAAAAACAGACATCAGATGTTAATAACATTTGGTCATTACTGTGACGGGTTGGATCACAGAACCCGCCTTGGGGGCTGCCACCCGATGTGCCAAGACTACTTCTGCTCCTGCTTTCCCTGCCAGCTCAGGACCCCAGCACCCTGTCTTGCTGAGCCAGACACTCCCGTCTGCTCCAGCAAAGACCCAGGGTCTGAATTACGTGCCCCAAAGCTGCAGGTTTACCTGAAAGCAGCTAACAGAAGTGTTCCTCTCTTTAACACTCAGATGCCCAAATCCCAATGGGGTCTAAACCCAAACAAATCCGTTTTACCCTGTATAAAGCTTATACAGGGTAAACTCATAAATTGTTCGCCCTCTATAACATTGATAGAGAGATATGCACAGTTGTTTGCTCTCCCAGGTATTAACACATACTCTGAGTTAATTAATAAGTAAAGTGATTTTATTAAATACAGAAAGTAGGATTTAAGTGGTTCCAAGTAGTAACAGACAGAACAAAGTAAGTCACCAAGCAAAATAAAATAAAATGCGCAAATCTATGTCTAATCAAACTGACTACAGATAATCTCACTCTCAGAGATGCTTCAGTAAGGTTTTTCCTCAGACTGGACACCTTCCAGGCCTGGGCACAATTCTTTCCCTTGGTACAGCTCTTGTTCCAGCTCAGGTGGTAGCTAGGGGATTGTTCATGGTGGCTCCTCCCTTTGTTCTGTTCCAGCCCTTTATATATCTTTTGCATAAGGTGGGAACCCTTTGCCCCTCTCTGGGTTCCCACACCCTCCTCAATGGAAAGACACCAGGTTAAAGATGGATTCCAGTTCAGGTGATATGATCACATGTCACTGCAAGACTTCATTGCCCACTTGCCAGCACACATGTATACAGGAAGACTTACAGGTAAAACAGCCATCTGCAGACAATTGTCCTGGTTAATGAGTCATCAAGATTCCAAACCACCATTAATGGCCCACACTTTGCATAATTACAATAGGCCCTCAGAGTTATATTTCATATTTCTAGTTTCAGATACAAGAGTGGTACATTTATATAAATAGGATGATCACACTCAGTAGATTATAAGCTTTGTAATGATACCTTACAAGAGACCTTTTGCATGAAGCATATTCCAGTTACATTATATTCACTCATTAGCATATTTTTATAAAACCATATAGACTGCAACGTCACAATTACCAATCTGGGGCCTGATCAAAATCCTGTTGAATTACAAAGATTTGAGATTTGATCCCTGAGTGTGCATTCAGAGTCATATATTTACTGGCAAAAGTACGTTTTTATTGCAGTTAGCACAGTACTGCCCATGTAACTATGGGAGAGCAAACTGAATTCTATTTTTGCATTATAAAAAAACAAAAACAATATATTCTACAGTAAATCGTCCAAACTGTGCAACATCCTTATTGTAAACGGTAGGATTTTCGACAATGACTGTAGTACTTTTTTTTTTTTAAATGCCTCTCGCTCTTGTGTAAGGCATTTGCAGAATAATGTTCTATAGCTGCAGTCGTAAGTCCATAAGTCAATTCAAGGCCTCCTCGGTGACATGGTGGATATCATCCAATTCACCTTTGAATCCCTATTTGGGGCACTAAATGCCACTGCACATCATGAACAAATCTTCCCTACATTTTGATAGTAGACTCTTTATTACTAGCAGTTAGACCCTTGTAGGAACCAGAATGTGCATGTCATGCGAAATTCCATTATTTTGAAATTGTGTTCTGAATCAGAATGAAAATGAGGAATTTCAAAATTTCCTGCAAAACTAAGTTTTCACATTGTTTCAAGTTTTTGATTTTGACCTTTTTAAAAAAATGTATAATAGAAAATAAAAACCCTTTTTTCAAAATGAAAAGTTGTTTTGAAACATAAAAATGAAACATTCCATTGCCAAAATGTCAAAAAGGAACATTTCAACCTTGCCTACATGCTTTTTTATTTTTGTTTCTTTTTTTCCTCCTCTAAATTTCATCAAAAGCAACATGTTCCCCATGGAAAGTTTTGGTTTAGATAAAATAACATTTTCTGTTCTAGAAGAAAACATCTGTTCCACAACAGCACATTTTTTCAGAAAACTTTCAAGCAGCTCTACTGGCGAATGGTGCAAAAGGCAGAAAGAACGCATCTTGAGTCAGATTTTAGGCTTCATCTATGCTTAAAATTAAGATTGACATAGCTACATCTCTCAGGGGGTGTGAAAAATCCACACCTGTGCACAATAGCTATTAAGGTCACCAATATTGTATTTCAAAAATACGGACTCCTTTCTTAGCATCCCTATGGGGGAGAAGTGCCCTGTATCACAGGGGCCAGAGGTGGGGTACTCAGTGCCACAGGGGGTGGGGGTACTAACCATGTGGCAGTTGAGGAAACCTTCTGCTCCCTGCAGCAGTCAGGCAGTCTTGGCTGCAGGGACCCAGCTCCAGAAGTGAACAGGGCAGTACTGAAGGGCCAGGGTTGGGAGGGGAGTGGAAAGATGCACCAGTGAGTATTGGCCCCCTGCTGGACAGGGCCCCCTGCTGATTCCAGCCCTTGAGCACAGCCCGGTCTTCTTTCCCTGCACAAGGTCTGTCTGGCAGGGCAAGTGCATGGGGCTATCTGCCCTGGAGCTGCGCTGAAGGGCAAAAGTCAGGAAGGGGCTCTGTCTGGCAGGGCCATCAGTACTCTTGTTGTGTAGCCTTCCATTCCCTACTCACAGAGTCTCTGCCAACATCCCCAGCAGAAGAGCATAACTGCTGGTTGGTGGCAACTGCAGCAGTGGGGGAGCGAGGCAGGCAGGGACCCTGGTCTAGTAGCTAAGACCACCTGCACAGAGTCCTGTCCGCTTTCCATGCTGGACAGAGCGTTCTCCTGACTCCAGCCTTTCAGCATGGCCCCATCAAGTCTTCGTGCTCACCGATAACCTTATCTCCCTCCCCTTCCGCCGGGTGCCACACCCTATAGTTTGGGAACCTCTATGGTATAGGTACATTGGTTCAGGGACCAATTCTGCATTACTACGATTGTCTAATTTTACAAACCTTATATCCTTGGAAGGTAAGATAATAATAAAACTGGCTTTGCATAATGATAATATTTTTAATATGTTGAAATATGGGATAAAAGGTATCCCGTACTGATTTAGTGTGGGACAGACAATTTTCTATTTAAATAAGGGCCATCCCTTGTAATATGGGCCTGTTGTCAACCCTAGTACCTATACCAACCCAATTCCCCATGTAGAGGCAGCTAAGTGGATGTAAGACTGCTTCAGCTAAAGTAGCTCCCATTGCTCAAGGAGGTGGAGTTTAAACTGATGGGAAAAAAACCCTTCTGTCACTGTAGGAAGGACACTATGGTACTGAAGCAGCATAGCTATAACATCCGTAGTGTAGACGAGCCCTTAGAGTTTACAGGGCTAGCAATTAGAAAAACCTTTCTAAGCTTGAGCTTCTTCATTTAGAGGCTTAAACTGGTCTTCTGAAATGAGAAAAACGGGAACCATGAAGAAAACCAAAATGTGGAACCCCCAGAAATGCATTTTTACAGTCACTTTTCTGAGCATGTCCCTCGGGGTGTCTTGCAGCTTTATCTAATAAACATTCCAAGCACAGTGAGTTACTACCTTACTGCAGGGGGCTGAAACCAGTCCAAAACATCAGTATGGACTGTGTTCCTTAATGGGCCATTAGAGAATCCACAGTGGGACAGATACAGCCCTGCCAGAAGAAACCAATTAGGCGTCATTCTTCCACGCCAGCTGTAATGCAGACAAATGAAGGGACGTGCCCTGAATTAATATGCCAAAGCTAAAAGCACTCCTTCTTCCATTAGCACATGCTGCAGTCCTCTCTGAGTCTGCACTGTGGCTTAAATGTATAAAAATAAAGGCTTGATTGATTCGATTGAGGAGGAATGCTGTGCATTCAGACTCTCCCTGCTCATTCTCTTACCATTAATGGTTCCAGATGATTTCTCCTTCCCCATATGCCTTTTCAAACAGGGAACAGATTAAAAAAGAAGTATTGGTATTCCCCACTCTCCATCCATGACCCATGTTCCATCCTCTCATCACACCAAAATGATATACCACTCCCAGTCCATTGTGCAGATCTTCATTAGATAATTGTCCTCCTCCTTGCTTTGATCAGCAACGGAATGGCTAGCGGTGTTGACATTTAAATTCTAAATCACTAGGCGCCAGAGTTAACACCACTGAAGCAAATACGAATAAACAAACATTCCCACCTCTCAAAACTATTGGTTCAGATGGTCTGCAGACTCTGGCAAGTATCAATGCATTTGTTTACAAACAGTTCATGTTCTGAAGGTTACCTCTGCTGGAGACAGGGTGGGATTTTCAAAAGTACTCCATATTGACCTGACTCTTCTCCAATAGAAGTCTATTGGGATTGTCAATTTTCAGGCCCACTGAAAATGAGGCCATTTATCATTAATTTAGGCACTTAATTTTAGACTCTGAGATTTGAAATTGTTGGCCTTGGTGGTTGTATCAAACACCTGACAAACCTCCATCTGTTCTCAGACTTAGAGCTACTGCATCTGTTAAGAGTAAAATCTGAATGTACATGAGTCACCCATCAACACGCCCTGTGGAAAAACATTGAAAAAGCTGTGCCAAAAATGTGCCATCTGTGTGCCAGAATACAACCACGTTTATGTTCTAGCCTGTTAAATATAGCCTGAAAATCATTACATAAATAGGTAGAAATATTTAATTACACTGTTGCTTCACAAAATTCAGTGTTAAGCTATTGCATGTGGCCCATATGTTTATCTTACTCATCTGTAAAATGAGGATTTCTCTTCATAGGGGACAAAGATACACTTTCTTTCCAAAGTTCAGTGCTCCTCCAAAGGCTAGATTGAATGTCCTGTGCCCATGTCATCTTCCCACACAGCTCTGCTAGGGTACATCAGTCCAGTTGAGCAGCTATTTAAGTGCTATTACAGGATGTACTGACTACACAAACGTTGGATATAACAATATTTTGAGCCAAATTCTATTTAGGAACTTATTTGGCCTCCTGGCCCCATAGTATATTAGCACTTCAGAGACATTCATGGATCGTTGCACACAGAACTATCCTGCAGTAGGGCAATACCCTTATCCCCATTTTCTAGACAGGGAGCTGAGGCACTGCGGCCTGGATTCACAAAGAGACGTAGGCATCACAACACTGAGTGTCGCAGCAGCTAATTTTTCAGCTGCTAGAAAATCACGGGAACAACACTGATCCACAAAACCCGCGTTGGGCATCTAGGATCCCTATACAACGCCTGGGGGGAGATAGGCACCTTAGAATGAGGTCCACAAATGCCAGGATGCTAGGAGGGGAGCCCTGTAAGCTAGCTAATAAGAAATGCCGGAGGATGTGCGGGGTACTAAACCCTGCTACTCTCAGGAAGATAGATACCTATCTCTGTTTAGCAATCCACAAACAGGAACCTGTCACCTGGAGTCAGGCAGCTTTGGTGCCTAAGTGCTTTCTTTCCGGAATGGGTTAGGCATGTGCCTCTCTCCACACAAAAATGGTCAGTGGGAGTGCCCAGTGGTTACAGCACTCCCCTGGGATGTGGGTGACTCAAGTTCAATTCCCCCCTTTATGCCAGAGGGGGAGAAGGGATTTGAACTGGGGTTGGGGATCTCTCACTTCTGAGAAGAGTGCTCTGACCACGGAACCATGGAATATTGGACAAGGGAGGGGTTCAGTCTCTCCTGGTGAAGTTGTTCCACTGTGGAAAAATAATGAAAGGGAGAGTGATTGGAGCAGGGGAGCTGGACCCTGTGTCTCGCACCTCATAGGTAGTAGTTTCTCACAGACACACACACACAAAATGAGAATGACTTCATAGCCCAGTGCTTAGGGAACCCATATGGGAGGCAGGAGATCCTGGATCCCATCCCCTGCTCTGGTCACTTTCATTGTTTAATCCACAGTGGCACAGCTTCAACAGGAGAGACTAAAGGAGACCCACATCATAATATCCAACAGCTCAGTGGTCAGACCACCCTCCTGAGAGGTGGGAGACCCCAGTTCCAATTCTCTCTCCCTCTTTGGCAGGGAGGGAACAAACTGAACCTGGCTCTCCCACATCCTAAGTAAGTTCTCTACTTACTGGGCTAAGGTTATAAGGTGGGCCCCTCCTCCTTCTCCAGACAGATTTTGAATGGGACCGGGTACGATAGACAGCCTCCGAGTGCACCTACTAGATCGGGCCCCACACATGACTTAGGTAGGGCCAAGCACCTGCCTTACCTCAGGTTTTTTAATTGCTCTCTGGTTTTGGGGAGGAGATAGATGTCTAGGTGTGTAGAGGAAAGTAGCAGCGCATACGCCGAGAGGCACAAATATAGGCATCAAGGAAACTTTTAGTCTGCAACCTTAGGAGCTGAGTGAGTAAACCTGCGGAGTTCAGTTGGAGTTTTGTGGATCGCAGTAGAGCCAAAACTGGGACTTAGGCACCTAAAGCCAAGACTTCGGTGCCTAAGTACCTTAGTGGATCTGGGCCACAGAGAGTGAGTTGCCCAAGATTAGAAGTGGCCAAACATTCATAATCAATTAAATTAAAAAAAAGTTTAAGGGGCAAAATGTTACAAATCTGTTTTGACCAGCTCTGCTGCCCAGGGACA
Source organism: Trachemys scripta elegans (assembly GCF_013100865.1). Taxonomy (NCBI): domain Eukaryota; kingdom Metazoa; phylum Chordata; order Testudines; family Emydidae; genus Trachemys; species Trachemys scripta. The sequence continues at coordinate 53,365,237 of NC_048300.1, read as the reverse complement.
CACAAAGTCTGTGTCACAGCCAGGACCTCTTGAGTCCCCATCCACTGGCTTAACTACAAAACCATCCTTTTGCCTTACACCAGTAAGTAAGTTAAACAGATGTGAAATTCACTCCTCTGCAGATGGTTAGCAGAATGCCCCAGCACCTCTATTAACCCCATGGGCTTAAGTGGCATATAGATCTCTTTGCTGGCCCTTTGCATGGGGGTAGGAAGCAAATGACATGGTACCTGCTATGAATTTAGTTTTTCTTCATTTGAATCACTTTTCTGAGACCAGCCAATACAAAGTTGCATCACTTAGTTCCCATCTGTTGCATTTTTGGTAAGAAGATATCTGCGTCATCATGACTTTTCCCAACACCTAGTAAAGGACCTGGTGAAGAACACAGTTTTCCAGAGATGAAAAGGTTTTAAGGCATTTCACATGGCATGCATGGTATCTGTTGGCAACCTGCACCCAGAAGAGTTTATACACACACTGCAGGGGAAACAGGGTGCCTCTGGCCCCAGAGTCTTCCCAGAATTGGGGGGATCCTGCATCACCCTCTTTGAGAGGGAACCAGGGAGGATACCCTGCCCCATTATATCCCCACCTCTCCCTCCTGACAACAAAATAAAAGGGGGTAGAGGCAGGCAGATGACTATCACTCCACTCCCCAGTGGGAGTAGAGGAGGCAACTTATTTCAACCCAGCCAGATCTGAACTTCCAGGGACAATCTTTCTTCCCCTTGCAGCAGCTAGCTTTCATCCCTTTGAGAGTAGGAGTTCCTGCCTTCTCCCCCTGTGTGGTGTGACAATGGTAAAGAATCACAGAAAGAGTCACTTTCTTCTAACTCTGAACAAGGAACCTGATTAGAATTTTAAATAAACCGTATTATTACTAATACTACTTGCTCTCTTTCTGCTTTGCTGCACTGCTTCTGACTGTAACTTTCCCCAGTTCCTCTCATGCCAGGTTTCCTGCTACAACCTGAAAGAAACAATACAAATATCCTCACAAGCTGCAAGTCTTCTTAAGACTTGTCTTCACTGTGGTGCTAGTTCAAGGTATAACTTAAGTGCTGTCCCTAATGCAATTCCTGTCCACACAAAAATCTCTAGCTTAAGTTAAAGGGCATTTAGCAGCATGGACATTGTGGCTTCAGCGGAGTCTCGGGCTAGCCATCTTACCTCAAGCCGGGGAGGGGTTGGATGGGCTTGAGCTCAGGTGGCTAGTCAAGTCTCTGCCCAAGCCACAATGTCCACCCAGTTATTATTAGCAGGCTAGCTTGAGCCCCACTTAGGGTTGCCAATTTTCTACTCACACAAAACCTAACACACTTGCCCCACCCCCTGCCCCACCTCTCCTCCAAGGCCCCACCCCCGCTCACTCCATTTCCCCTTCCCTTTGTCGCTCACTTTCTCCCACCCTCACTCTCTCGCTTATTTTCACCGGGCTGGCTCAGGTGGTTGGAGTGTGGGAGGGGGTGAGGGCTCCAGCTGGGGGTGCAGGCTCTGAGATGGGGCCAGAAATGAGAAGTTCAGGGTACGGGAGGGAGCTCTTGGCTGACGCAGTGGGTTGGGATGCGGGAGGGGGTGAGGGCTCCGGCTGGGGGGTACAGGCTCTGGTGTGGGGCTGGGGATGAGGGATTTGGGGTGCAGGAGGGTGTTCCAGGCTGGGGCCGAGGGGTTTGGAGGGTGGGAGGGGGATCAGGGCTGTGACAGGAAGTTGGTGCACAGGAGGGAGTGACGGGTTCAGGCTCTGGGCGGCGCTTACTGCAGGTGTCTCTAGGAAGCAGCGGCATATCCCCCCTCCAGCTGCTAAGCAGAGGTGTGGCCAGATTGCTCTGCACGCTGCCCTGTCTGCAAGCACCGCCCCCGCAGCTCCCATTGGCCACAGTTTCCAGCCAAGGGGAGCTACGGAGCCGGTGGTTGGGCAGTGTGTAGAGCCCCCTGGCTGCCCCTATACCTAGGAGCTGGAGAAGGGACATGCTGCTGCTTCCAGGAGCCACTCAGAGCCTGCAGGGAGCCTGCCTTAGCCTCACTGTGCTGCCGACCTGACTTTTAATGGCCCAGTCAACCAGGCATTCCGGTCAAAAACCAGACGCTTGGCAACCTTAGCCCCACTAGCACCAGTCTGTCTGCCCAGGCTGGGAGATTTGCTACGAGTTGCAATGTACATGTGCTCTCAGGGGGTAGTACAGGTTGAAGCTCAAGTGCTGCTGACCCTTGCGTTAGTAATGCTGTGGGGATGCAGCTATAGGCTACAGTTCAAATTAGCAAAACTCCTCATCTGCTAATCCAATCCAATCACCCTGTGTAGCTCCAGTGTTGTTTTGCACTGTGGTCACTCTTACTTGCGCTAGGGTCACTTGAGTGGAGTAACTAAAATTAACAGTGTTGGCGAAAACCACCCCTTAGACTGCCAGTGCTATTAGAGGCAGCAGTGGCTCCACTGTCTTCAATGTAAAAGGTAACTTCTGAAGATGTGAAAAAGGGAGAAAGTCCCATAAAAGCTCAAGTCGATACACTTCAACCATTACTCTTTAACCCTGGACAGTCAATAAAGACAAAGCGTGAAGCCACGGTTACCCATCATACCGTGGATTATTTAAAAGAATTTTAGGAGCCCAGATTTTCAAACTGGCCCAACTTTGCACCCCTGGTGAACGGTGTTTGTAATTTTATACCTGAAAAAAATTCATGAATAAACTTGGGCAGGCAACACTGTGCCCTCAAAGCTGGAGGTCTGGTTTGAAAATCAGGCCTTACAAATTTAATTTGCTTTTTCACCATTTATCCCATTGGTTTACTTTGCCGGTAAATCCCTCATCATGGGCAGGGAAACTGGGTGAGTTAGTTTTATCATCTATTTATGGTCAGTTTTAGTTTCTAAAAAAGAACAGGAGTACTTGTGGCACCTTAGAGACTAACAAATTTATTAGAGCATAAGCTTTCGTGGGCTACAACCCACTTCTTCGGATGCATATAGAGTGAAACATATATTGAGGAGAAATATATACACACATACAGAGAGCATGAACAGGTGGGAGTTGTCTTACCAACTCTGAGAGGCCAATTAAGTAAGAGAAAAAAAACTTTTGAAGTGATAATCAAGGTAGCTCAGTACAGACAGTTTGATAAGAAGCAAGTGTGAGAATACTTACAAGGGGAGATAGATTCAATGTTTGTAATGGCTCAGCCATTCCCAGTCCTTATTTAATCCTGAGTTGATTGTGTCTAGTTTGCATATCAATTCCAGTTTAGCAGTCTCTCGTTGGAGTCTGTTTTTGAAGTTTTTCTGTTTTAAGATAGCCACCCGCAGATCTGTCATAGAATGACCAGACAGGTTAAAGTGTTCTCCCACTGGTTTTTGAGTATTATGATTCCTGATGTCAGATTTGTGTCCATTAATTCTTTCGCTTAGAGAGTGTCCGGTTTGGCCAATGTACATGGCAGAGGGGCATTGCTGGCACATGATGGCATATATCACATTGGTAGATGTGCAGGTGAACGAGCCCCTGATGGTATGGCTGATGTGATTAGGCCCTATGATGATGTCACTTGAATAGATATGTGGACAGAGTTGACATCGGGCTTTGTTACAAGGATAGGTTCCTGGGTCACTGTTTTTGTTCAGTGATGTGTGGTTACTGGTGAGTATTTGCTTTAGGTTGGGGGTTGTCTGTAAGCGAGGACAGGTCTGTCTCCCAAGATCTGTGAGAGTAAAGGATCATCTTTCAGGATAGGTTGTAGATCTCTGATGATGCGCTGGAGAGGTTTTAGTTGGGGGCTGAAGGTGACAGCTAGTGGTGTTCTGTTATTTTCTTAGTTGGCCCTGTCTTGTAGGAGGCGACTTCTGGGTACTCGTTTCTAGTCAGTTTCCCTTTGGGTGAAATTCATTCCTGTGCAGATGGCAGAACAAGGCCTGTGCACCAATTAAGATGTATTTATGCCTTATTTTGGTGAGTTCAGTGGCACAGGCTGCCTACTGGCCATCGAGGGTGAATTTCACTCTAGAGATATAATCTAGAAAGAATAAAAAAGCTTCATAAAGCAAAATTGCCTTTTTCCTTAGCATATATGTGATGGGTTTATTTTTCCCTTGTCATCTATGATCTTGAACTATTTGCTTATAAGGAGTATAACTATTTGTATATAAGGTTTTCCAATAAACACATAAATGAACACCCAACAATCATCAAGCCATGAAATCTGTTTCTGTCAATTGGCAGAAGGAGTACACAGAGAGAGCTGACCTCCAAAAGTTGATGATCACATTATCCCTGGCTAAGAAAAACAATGAACCAACTTTATCTGTGTAACACTCTCCACCCCCCAAACAAATGGCATCACTATTCAAATGTGGGTAAATGTTTGTAGAACAATGTAGGAAAGCTGTCACTCCCTCCAAATATCCACAAGGTGGTGCTATGTAATAAAATTTAGGAGCAGAGGCTCTTACGCAGCTTGAGGATAGTCAGCAAACCAGATCCAACCTTGCTTTTCAATATCTATTGTATCCCTATGCCAAATAACTTAATCTTCTTTTTTCTTCTGGGAGTCACTCCTCCAGCAGCCTGTAGCAATTCTGTCCACAGAATCTTAGGACTCAGTTGGAAAAGACTGTATTCCAGTCTCCTAGCCAATGAAAGATTGTTCCTTATTGAATGTCCCAAGCAATGGGGCTTCTACTACTTTCCTTAGGATAGGATCCCACAGTTTAATAGATCTCAGTCTCAGCCTGGAGTCATCCAACATCATGATATTGCTAAATTATATTTGTCAGAGACAACTTTTATCTCTGGGACTTATAAAATACTTCCAAAAAGCGACTTTGTTTACTTTGGAATGGACTAGATTGCATCAAGTGGCAGGGATTTAATAAAATGTTTTCCTGTCAAGGATACCTCTCCTGCCTGCCCTCCCACCCCACCCCAACTTCATATGCAAGATGAACACTGGGCTGTTATCAGGAATTAAGTTATCAGGAATTACACATTTCCAGCAAATGCACTTAATAAAGATTTGTTTGCCAGGGATGCGGCCTTTTTCCTTGGTTAAACAGATGAATCAGTTCTCTAGCAGAGGTGTAGTGATGCTGGGGAGATCTGGAGTATCACTCTGGCACCCTAAATCCAGGACAGTGGGTACTCCAGCACTTCAGAATTTCCCCCTCCCTGAGCTCACTGGCTCCTCCAAGGTTTGGGCTCCTCTCCAAAGCGTCTGTTGCTCAGTTGCCCTAGGAGATCCTGTGGGTCAGCAGGATCTGAGGAGCATAGGTGGTGAGCAACTAGGGCTAGAGGGGCTCAGCCCCTTCCCCAAATCTGAACCACCCCGCCACCCACACACACAGCCCAGCTCAGGTGGCAAAGCCCACCTCTGGCCATGAAAGGCCCAGCTTCACACTGTGACTTTCCTGCTGCTGGGCAGTCAGGTGACTATCTCTGAAAGCGCATGTATACAGAGCAAAGAGGAGAGGGGAATTTTTGTGGGAGCCCCTACTTCAAATGTTGGCTGGACATCACAGGTAACATTCCATTTTAATTTTCCCCACTAGAACAGAGGCTATCAACTCACTTCACAATATAACACTCCACTGGCCCAGTCGTGAACTCCTTGTGTCACTGCACCCCACATTCTTCGCAGTAATATTATTATGATATGATTATGGCATAATTATGATGTATTTTATGCAAGATGAGTCATATGAGGTGTCATTGGAAAAGTTATGATGTACTGGATATGATTATCCTATTTGTATGCATGTATCATTTTTGTATTTGAAGTTAGGAATACTGACTATACATCTATATTACAAATGTGTTTACACATGGGGAACGCCCACTAGGCAAAAGGCTCTCAGTCTAGATGGCTGGCTGGGAAGGGCCCATTTATGTTGAACATTAGAGAAAACAATAGGCCTTAGAAGAAGCTTATCTCCCACCTGGGGACCTTCCTGAGGACACTGCAGACAGCTGACTGCTGTAACACTACAGGGACATGTGACCAGGTCACCTGGTGCTGGGCTCCATCTTGGGATATCAGTGTTTTTCCACTGACTGGCGTGGGAACCAAGCTTTGAAACAAATGGTTCCCGTCATATGCAAAAGCTATTTAAGGCAGGGGAGTGACATCATTGATAGTCTTCACTGACTCCCCACCCAAAGAGACTCCTTAAAACCCTAAGGAACAAAGGCTGAACTGGGGGAAGTGCTGGACTCAGGCTAAAGGGATATTTAGCCTGTGAATGGAACACCTGGGGATTCCAAGCTGTAAACCAGTGCAGCTTGCCCTTTAAGAATCTGCAGCCTGCTTGTATTGTCAGTTAGGGTGAAGATTTGCTATTCATAGCCGATCTATCTAGTATATTAAGCTTACTTTGCCTGTTTTGTTTATTTGCTAGGTAATCTGCTTTGATCTGTTTGCTCTCACTTATAATCACTTAAAATCTATCTTTTTGTAGTTAATACAATTATTTTATATTTTAATCCAAACCAGTGTGCATTTGATTAAGAGGTCTGGGGAAAATCTCAGCTTGGTTACCACAAGTGTGCGTGGTCCTTTTCACATTGAGGGAGAAGCGGACCACGTGTTAAACCCATATACTGGCCAGATTTGACCAGGTAGGATGGTACTGCTCTGGGGTCCCAGGCTGGGAAGCTGGTGGTTAGAGAGCCTGCATGTAACTGCAGCTGGGTGTGTCCCTCCCTGTGTGAATACTGGTGAAAGTGCAAGGTTGGAGAGCTTTGCAACTTGTCACAGCAGCACAGTGTGAGAGGAAGCCCAGGCTGGTGGGTCAGAGGGCTCAGTGGTACCCCACTTCCAGGTGGGAACCTGTCACACTCCTTACTCTGGCAAATCCCTCACTGATATCAGTGAGAGTTTTGCTAGAATTCGGTTGCGGTGATGGTTGTGACCAGTCTCCTCCAATTCTCTTTAGGTTCTGTGCTCTATGAATCATGCTGCAGAACGTCTACTAAATGCCAGATCATCTGTGGGACCAGTGACTCCTAAATCATGCAAATATCTTGTGTCAACAAGACATTAACAGCATTAGGTAAGGATGCATGCTGTACTCAAAAGAAAATGCTGCTCAGCAGAGCAAGGAGTCAAAGCCATCAGATAGAATTAAAGCTCTTTTATTAGTTTAGGTTGTTCTTCTCAGGCAATGCAATCTGGGACACTATTCATAATTCTAATGAAATTCATAGAATAATCCAATTGGAACACTTGATAGCACCTGAGCCATTGGCAGTTCCTGACCTTGTGGCTTGGAGAAACGCAGAAAAAAATTGTGTTAACCTATCCTTTGGATACAATGGGCTCAATTTGCAAATGTCGGTGTCTAAATTGTATCTGTAAATCAGAAACTTGCCAACAGGCAATTGCATGCACAAAACAGCTAAATAAGCATGCAAATGGATACTTATAGCCCCATTTATTACTAATTACTATCTGTTGATGGAGTGCCAGCAATGTAGTAGGCAAGACAAACAGGAAGAAGAAAGTTCATTGCCTCAAGTCTACAGCCTGCAGGCCTCATCCAGCAGGCTGTTCTGTGGAGGCAGAGCCCTGTGTCCATAGCTCCAAGTGGCCTCATGCAGGCTGTACACAGGTTTGGGGGTCCATTTCTGCAGAACAGCTTGCTGGATCAGGGCCTAGCTGGTCAACATTCTGATGAAGCATGGGGATCGGGTACAGCAGAGCGACAGAATGGTGGAGTCAGCCCTGGACTTTTTGCATCCACCTTTTTGTTGGGATTTTGTTTCACATTCTTTGTCATCTCTTTTCATGAAGTCGTGTCTGAGAGAAATACACGGGGTTATCAACCCAGTGGGAAAAGCCTCTTTAAGGAGAGACTCAAAGGAGGAGAGCAAGTGGAGGCATGTCAGATGAGGGGAGTTCAGGCATAGCAGGGCCAGGCAGAAAGAGCCAAGACCGGAGTGTTGACAAGGACAAAAGGGGGATCCATTTTCCTGGCTCAGCACTTTGATCTCCTTCCTTGCATCCCTCTACCGGCTCCCCTTTTCCACAGCATCACTTTTAAGTCCCTTTCTGACCTACCTTTACGCAACCTCTCCTATGCTATCAAGACATTATTATCAGCATACGTGCAATGAGCCCAGCCATTTGATGGTGTTGTCATCAGCCAGGTGGTGAGCCAGTAGTCCGCCATCAAAATAAGTCAGTGGGCACTGGTCAAGGATGTACAACACTCTGAAATTGACTGCAGCTGCACTGTGGGTCATTAGAAAAAACCCATTTAAAGAGATTGGCTGCACAGCTGCCCTGTCCTGTTTGATACCGGTTCAGAGGTGACCATAGGTGCCTTGGTAGATCAAAACCTGGTGAACAGATGGTTGGTCAGTGACGAGCGAGTGATTAACGACTGTCATCGCTGAGCACTCATTGTGCCAAGCAGATTCCACCGTCATGTCCTGTGGTGGCATAAATGACCATAAAGAGCGTCTAAAAGGCAGGCAAGCTGCCGGGGGTGGGAGGGAGGGTATGAAGAGGTCTGCATACAAAGACAAGTCACTGTTCTCATGGATCTTAGGCAATAGCATATGTTACCAAGTATTGGTAGCCATGGCAATGGAGTAGCCGATAAAGTCCCAGTAACAATAGGCATTGCTTTGTTAAGCTCTACATCGACCAGCCTTGTGTGAGAGGACATGAATTCTTGTCTTTGCTCTGCAAATGATGCCAGGCTCCATTGCTCATTATTTAAATTTACCAACCAGCAGCTTCACTTTTTCTCAAGCTGCCCCTTACGCATGTAAGGAGCATCTCAGAAACATCCGCAAAGTCATCTCATTTGCTGCCTTCAAATCCCTCCTGAAAATACCTCTGCCACCGTGCCTACAAACTTCAGTTAGGCTGCTGGTGTGCTGAGACCACTGCCTGTCACGCTGACCAATATTCTCTAACTGTTTCCTAGTACAACCTGTCAGTCGGTATCCATCTGTTGTCTCTTGTTTTATACTTAGACTGTAAACTCTTTGGGTCAAAGACCATCTTTCTGTGTTTGTACAGTGCCTAGTATAATGGGGACCTGATCTATGACTGGGGCTTCCGGTCCACAGTAGGGCTCCCAGCCACTACAGTAATACAAATAATAATGAAGGAGGGCAGTGAGACACGTGGCTTGGGTAGAGTGGAAAGGAGTTAAAAAGTTCTTGAAGATTTGTTAGTATATGTAACGGGGTTGGGACTCACCACCATGGCACCTCCTACTGATTGTTCCAGGAATTAACTCAGTCCAGTGGAGCACCCCCTCCTGGTGGTGTCCCAACCATCATCTCGCCCTCAGTTGGCGTGTCTGAGCCCACATTGCTCACGAACTCGCGGCGTCCTCTTCAGGACCACTGCCCTCCAGCAGTGCCCCTCTGTCTTTCCACACCCCCTTCCAGGGGGAGGTCAATCAGCAGTCTCCTTGTCCAGCCACCGTAGTCAACCACACACCCCAAAGTCTAATCCCTCCCATCAGGGATCTGGCATGGTCTGTACTGGCCGTTCCCTACGGCCAATGGCTAGATGTACTGCAAGGGGGTAGGGAGGAACCCAGGCCCACCCTCTACACTGGGTCCCGACCCAGGGACCCTCTGATGGCAGCCTCGCTGTCCTCCTACTCTCCCCTCGTCTGTCTGCTTCCCTGGGCCGCTTCCCCTACAGCCCCTTGCGCCCGCTAGGCCCTTCCACTCAGGGCCTGCAGCCTGGCAGGCCTCAGGCTAGAGCTCCCCTCTGTTCCCTGAGCCTGGCCAGCACTGCATTGTCCATGGTGCTAGTCTCCCAGTTTGGAGACAGACCTTCCCCTCTTGAAAGCCTGGGACAGACTGACTGCTCTCTCTCTGTGCAGTCTTTTATAGGGCTGAGCCTGGTCCTGATTGGCTGTCTCCAACCTGGGCCCTGATTGGCTCCCAGTAAGCCCTTCTCTCATTGGCTGTGTGTCTGCGCCGGCCCACTGGCCTGCCGCAGCCCATAATCTCAGGGAGTGGGGCAGCCACCCCACTACAGTATAATTTCAGTATTATTCTGTATGGAACAATTCTGCTTTGACCAAGGTGACCTACTAGATCCCCCCCATCTCTAATTGTATTATGATTTTATAATATGGATCTATTTGGTGTGGAAACATCAACCAGGAAGGTTAAAGGGCTCAGTGCCCTTTAAAGCATCCAGTTGTTGGATATATAAATGAATGGGCTAAGCACTGGAGCATTTGTTGGGGGGCTATTATAGTTGAATTTTCTTCTGAGCTGCTTATGAGCTGTTGGCTAATAGGGTGGAATTTGATTTTTTACAGAAGTCTGTGCAGATGATTTTCTTGGAAGAGATTCTGAAGCGTCTGCCTGTCCAGCATATGGGACGTGATGTCCCTGCAGTGTCTGATTAATCCCTTGCCAGGCAGCAGCGTTGGGACTGAAAGTGGAAGCCTGTGGCTCTTCGATTAATGTTTTCAGTGCTAGCATGAAAGAGTCAGAATAAGAAGCAATGGCACATTCATATTAGAGACAGACTCAAACCAAAGCCCCCAAATGTGAATGTCATTGAGCTTTGGGGTATTTGAAATCCAAACGTGGATCCAGATCTGAAATTCAACAATGGTCGCTGTCATTAGGGTCAAATAAAAACTTCAGAGCCAGAAACTATCAAGCTGAGTTGTTCAAATTTCAGGCCCAGACTTTCTGACCGAGGCACATCTGTATTAACAGCTGGGAATAATGTGATGAAACTGAGTAAAGGAAAACTTCCTCCCAGTGTGATCTGTGAGAACATGGAATAATCTCAAAAAGGAAATGATGGAAGCCAAACCACTTTAATTATATAAAACTTGACTGGTCAAAGCACTGTGCGATCAACCCTAGGTAACAATCCAGCTTTTGTAGGGGCAGAAATGGGGATGGACTAGAAGATTAAGAAATATTCTCCATATCAAGTTTCTATAAATCTGTGAATAGCTCATTCTGAAGCAAGATGCTTACCCTTCCCATCTATTAACACTTCCTTTGCCCTCTCTCCATTCTCAGGCTATGAGAAAGGTCTATGGGGAGACTGCTGGGAAGTTGAAGGGATACAGTCTTTCATCTCTAGGTCACCACTGTTTGAAGTTGGCTCAGTTTACCAGTGAAAAGCAACAGTTCCCACTTCCCATCTTGACAGATGGCCTATGTGAAAATAATTTCTGGTCTCTCTCCAGTCATTAGTGGACAAGGGTCCACATTTAAAAAAAAAAAAAAAAGGACCCTGCCACCGGAATCAATATATATTGGCATTAATTAGCACCAGCAGTGAAGACAAGGACAGAACAGGCCATAAAAATGTATGGGCATTGAAGGGGCAGGGGCAATGGGCCAACCTCCCATCCAATCAGAGTCCAGGGCCTGAAAGAGTTTGCTCTCATTATGAAAAAAAAAGAATGGGGCAGTAGGGGGCACCTCAGTATCAGGGAACTCAACTAGTCTGTTAACACTGTGCAGGGAGGGGCTGGGGTGGCAGAGGTTCAGGACAGCCTATTCACTCTGTCCCAGTGGGGTCTGAGACAGTGGGAGCCCCACTTCGACATCAGGGGTTCATTTTAAAGGCATCTGTTGTTCTGTGCCAGTCCCTGTTCTGCTGGAACAGTGTGCCTGGATCATTCCTGTTCAAATGCTGAGTAGAGAGCAGTGTCACCCTCGTGTCAATGAAACGCTTCATTTAATGAGATGCATTAAAAATAGCCAGTCTCTCTGGAAACTGTGTCTGCACAGACACACGGGGCTGTGAAAGGAGCAGCCATCCCCCTGCTGCCATGTAGCACCGGCTGGCTTTGTTTGGGCTGGGGTTCTGAGAATGGCCACAGAACCTTTCAGGCAATGGGAAAAGCATATTTTGTTTTTCATACCAAAACCATACAATGGCACTTATGGTTCAGACAAACCAGCTCTTCCACCCAAATACCGTTCTGTATCTACAATGTTGCTTGGGCTCCAGAACCTGCTAAGAGGACAATAACTGATTTGCTAAGGCCATCCCAATCCCAATGATATAACAAAGCAACAACGGCTAGCATTTGTGATGGGTGTTCCCATCTGATGGCTGTTTGGAGATTTATGTGAAGTGAGTTGATGGTTCTCAGTCCAGTTGCTAGGGGACAATGTCCACATTACATCTTTACATTGGCACCATCATTGGCTGTTTTAGTAAAAAGGACAAGGACTGAATAGGGATGGAGAATAACACTTTCTGTACCAGCCAACCTGCTATGTTCATGCAACAGCTCAGCGACACAACCAGGAACAAAATCCTTTTCTTTTGATCCTGCCCACTATGACACACTGCTTTCTGTTGCCAAATAACATGTAACAAGTTACCATCACCTGGAAGCAAAAATAATTGAACCACTGGACAGTGACATATTCAAACACATTGAGGAAGTCAGACATATTATCTGGCAGAGGTCAGTAGTGCACATACATGCTAGCCAGCACATTACATTCACTCAGCCCTACTCATTGCTGCTCTAGAACTAATCAGGCCAAATCCAGAAAGTATTCCGGATTTACTTCAGAATATCTGAGAGCAGAATTTGTCCCATAACTCTTAAAAAGAGGGATATATTTGAGTAAAACTTCCTGTGTCATCATCGGGTCAATTAAAAAATGAACTGGATCTTTTTCAGGGTATCTTAATAGCTTATGACATCTAAAGTCAAAGCATTTTTATCAGTCAGTTGCAAGGATTGGGATCAGCCATTGGAATATAAGATGACTTCAGTAAAGCATGGACTCACATACATTTTGCAGACACATATCTACCTGGGGCAAACCACTACAGAAGCAGACTTCTCAATCATTTATAACTCAGTAGCAAAAGCAAGCTGTATGCTGTCCCTGTCAGGACAGTCACTCCCTTTCAGGCTCACATATTAGCTAGCAGTGACTTCCAGAATGCTAATGTGCATTTGCCAAAAGATCATTTTCTGCAGCACATCGCTGTTGATTGGCGTATAGCAGCCCCACAGCCATTTGTCTATCAGGTCTGTTTATTAGATGATGTGATGCCAAATCCAAGAAGCGATAAGGATGTTTGTTTGGCAATCACAATTTTTTTGTTTGTTAAAATAATTCTTTTAAAGCAATTCTTTAAAATGGTTTGGGGCCAAAATATAAGTTTTGAGAAAAACAAGGATTTAAATAAATCTCATTATGGAAACACTGATGGTGACCCAAGACAAAATAGCTGTCTCTTCAGATAGAAGATTCCTTCGAGTACTAAAGATAATCAGATCTCACTTTTGAGGATGCAAACTGATTTCCTTCCTGACCACTGCAGCAATTTTCCTTTTTATGTGCAAATAGTACATGTGGGCAGGGGTCTGATCTAGTGTGTAAATCTTGTGTTCTTGCAGTATGAAGTACACATTTTTTGGAAAAGATTAGTACTCAGAATATTGCTGTATCCTTAGCTGTGCTGATGAAATGGGTCATAGATTTTAAGGCCAGAGGGACTATTGTGATCCTATAGTCTGTCTTCCTACATAATACAAGCCATAGACTCTCACCCAGTACTTTCTGCATCAAGCCCATCACTTCTGTTTGAGCCACAGCATCTCTTAGGGTATGTCTACACTGCAATTAAAAACCCAGGGTTGGCCATGCCAGCTGGCTCAGGCTAAGAGGCTCAGGCTAAGGGGCTATGTAACTGCAGTGTACACGTTTGGACTCAGGCTGAACCTGGGCTCTAGGACCCTGTGAGAGGGGAGGGTCCCAGATCCCAGGCTCCAGCCAGAGTCTGAATGTCTACACTGCAACTGAACAGCCCCTTATCCTGAGCCCTGCAAGCCCGAGTCAGCTGGCATGGCCAGCTGCAGGTGTCTAACTGAGATGTAGACACACACCCTTAAATATCAAGTGTCATTGTTTTGGGACAAAAGCTATGAAAAATACTTGATTGCCTCTTTAAAAGGAGACAACCTGGATCCCTCCTGATAAAAACAATCCTGTTCTAATGTCTTTTATTTTTAATACATTTCTCTGTGTTGTGAGAGTAGCAACTACGGACTCAAGTGTAACAGCAATGGCTCTCTACAGCCTATTGTCTCTATTTTGGTCTCAAAATGTGTGAAGGCTCTGAGTAAAGCTCTGGACCCTAAGAAATCATTGCAGTAACTGTGCCCAGTGCCAGCAGTGGTTACTGAGCTGCCCACCTCCATGAATAGCCAGCCACTCCACTCTGCTTCAGAGTCACACTAAGCAAATAAATGCCAGGAGAACATACATCAACAGGGCCACGACTGTGAATTATGTGATGGCTGCTGCTATATATGTGCCAAGCGCCAGAGCTGTTATAGTGATGCACATTAACCCTGCAAAACTACAGTTGATAGAAAGACAAATCTAAATTAATGGCTCACTCACTCACTGCTCTTACTCTACAGTGCACAATATGGGGGATGGTCCTAAACATCTACATTCAAATCCAGACCAGGATTTTGAACAACCCCAAATTTGTCGGCTTTGGTTTACCTAATACAGAGAGAGATCCATATCCTGGTTTGCATTCTGAAGCCTCCTCCAAAGATCAGGGTGTTTGTATCTGGGATTTTGGCTTGGGCCCATCTCAGACTCTAGCACAAACTGAGGAGAATTTGGTTAGCCCTCCTCTGCGATTAAAGCAGGATTCTTGTATCAATAGGATCCTGGCCCTATGAGTAGTCCATCCATAGTCTTCCCCTGCCTGTGTGATTCTTACCATTGCCGGACAGCGGGTCAGAGGCCCCCACCCGTGGCCAGAGCTGGGTCAGGGAGAGCTGCGCGGGCAACTGTGGAGAGCCAGTGTGGAGTCACGAACCTTCCACCTCCACCTCCCCCTAGGCAGAGAGCCCGGGGGCAGTGACGTGGGCCAGGGGCTACTCTCAGCCCCCCAGCACTGCGGGCAGGTAGAGAGTCCGCACGGATCCCTAGCCAGGCTCCAGTGCCATGCTGGCCTGGCTGGGGCATGGGGCCTCTCAGGGGAAGAGGAGGGGAAGGGGGATGGTCTGCCCAGGAAAAGTGGACGGGCCAGGCCGATCCACTTCCAAAAAGTGGGAGGGCAATGGCCCCTTGGTCCCCCCTGGTTCTGGCATCACTGCCCACTTCCCTCATAACCTTTAGTCTACTGGCTAGGGCACTCACCCAGGATGTGGAAGACCCCTCAGTTCTTCAGGAGAACTAGGATCTACCATCTCTTAGGTAAGTGCCCTAATCATTAAGTTATAGCATATTCTAAGGTAGGGCCTTCCCCGTCTCTCCAATCAAAGTTGTTTCACTTTAAATAATTAAATATTAGTTGACCAGAGAGAGCTGAACTCACTTTAGATACCTGTGTGAACCCCTTCTCCTCATCAAGCAGAGGGGGGCTTGAACCAGCAGTTTCCCACATCCTGGGTGAGCCTCCTAACCACTGCATCTTAAACAGTCATTTACCCCATGCAAAATGAATGTGAAATGCTACTAGATCAGAGAGGTAGCATTTTACACTCATTTCACACCATGATTGCACAAAGTGCAAAGCACTGGAGAATCAGGATATATAGTGAGGGTTCATCTTGCATAAAAACTCCCACACCTTGTTTGAGGTAGGGTGACCAGACAGCAAGTGTGAAAAATCGGGACGGGGGTGGAGGGTAATAGGAGTCTATATAAGAAAAAGCCCCAAATATCGGGACTGTCCCTATAAAATCAGGACAGCTGGTCACCCTAGTTTGAGGGAACAAAGCCAATGGACTATGATGCTATTTTATAGTGAAATCTGCACAAGAGATCTTTCTTATTAGGCAACCTCCTATCTTAGAAAAGTGTCCCAACTTCCTTTCAAATGGACTAAGTACAGTCCTGCTTCATCTTTAGTAGGAGGCCACCTTCATTAAGCAACCAATTATTGTCAATCCCTTGAGCAGTTGTGTAAGAAAAGTTTCTCTATATTTTATTGGCATACATATTTCCAAGGTGCATCCCTGCAGTACCTGGACTTGCTCTGTTAACAAACTATCTGAAGCTTGGAACACAAGACTGCTTGCATCCAAAGGTAGAATCATACATTAGGCCAAAGAACTGAGAAACAGATAGTACTAAGAAGTTGTGTAGGATTAGCCCAGGGCCACAAAATAGGGAGCTAGGGATGATTTATTCAAAAGTGTGGAATCAATCAATTGGCCTTTCAGCTGTAGGAATTAATCAAGATGGAAAGAGTTATGCTACCCCCCCAAAAAATAGGAATAAGGGACCATAATTAAGGAAGCCCTATAACCTGAACTGATCTAGCAACACATACAGGCCATAACACAACTGTGTTTGCTGAATGTTTGCTCATGGGCATGTACAGTGAGTCACTGCACACAACCCCCTGCTGAGATCCACCCTAATAACTCGGCAGAGAGGCTGATGACAACTATTAGTAACAGAGATCTGTGTATGTGGGTTGCTTGTGGAGGACTGTATGGCAAGTTTCCATGACTTATGTATGCATCACTGTCCTAAAAGTTAGGTATGTAGGAAGTAATGTGATGCCTCATGTGTTATCAATAGCTTTAATGGCACCCTCAAGTAACTGGGAGCTAATTAAGCACTTTGTGGAATTCACCTGCTTAATATATGGCCAGTCTCTACTTTCATTAACAGATGTGGTGCTGGACGGTGCTCACTGGCACAGATTTTTGACATGGTTTCAGATAGGTTTGGGTTTGGAGGCATTTTTAAATCCATGCCATCTGTTGGTTCCAACACATCAGGGTCTGTTCTGTTTGTTCCTTACTCTCCTGTTCTGCTGTGCACATCTGGATTTAACCTGCTTACTTGCTCTTTTAGGGGGACAAGGGATTTGAATGAGATCAGTCAAACAAAATTCATTTGTTAGACAACTCAGATATGAATCCAGGTTTCCTACAGCTGAAAGGCCAATGCATTTGCTCCCCTCACAGAACTCCCATTAAAATGGAATTAAATGACTATTGAGGAATCTCAATTTAAAGGCATATTCAATTCTTTGAGTACTTCATTGGGAAACATTCAATACAAGCTGATCTACCTGTTAGTATAGTGATACTATTTTAATTACATTGCTTCCTAAAATTTGATTCAATCCTGGACATTAGCTTTGGCATTAACTTCTATACAAGTAAGCTCTGACCTTATTTTGCTCTAAGTCCCTGCTGTTGGTAAACCAACCACTCAGTCAAGTTTCCAATGAATTAGGCTCCATTGCTCATCCCCTGTGAAGTACTGTGCAATTCTCCTTGCATTCCCAATTACTTCAGCGTGTTTTTTGTCATGTCAGGCTGATGTTCCAGAAGAGAGGCCTCCACAGACGTAGCTCTGGGTAGCACCCAGCACAAGTGCCAGATGTTCCCATGTCATTTCACTTCATGCTTGCCCATACCTGGTTATTTCCCCTGACCTTGGGGAATTGTTCTAAAGGGTGAGTCAGTTCTTCATTTTAAGGCTAGGTTTGAGTGAGATTTGTTTCTTATCGGTTGTTGACTAAGATTTCTTTAGAGCCTTTCCAGGTACAGGTGGGATCTATCCTCATGGTGTTTGCTTTGAATTGCTGCTTGGTTAGTTGGTCAAAGTTTGAATGGCACTTTGAACATGTGCACTACAGACGTGCTAAGTATTAGCACGATCTCTTCATGTGATGTGCAATGGCAGCTAATATCAACAGGTGGCTTGATCATTCTGATATACTGTGCCCCTATTGGCGCATGCAGGGCACAGTTCAAGCACCAGAGCTGTGCACTCAGGTTCCTCCAGTGCCATGCACTGGTAAATTATTCAGGGGCTGGGGGCAAGGATAGTGAAGTGGCTTGAGTAGCTTCTGCCAAGCCTGCGTACCCTATGCTGCTTCAGGAGGAGAGAATATGTGCAGTGGTGAATCCACTAGCTCTGCCCTGCCACCAAAGACACACTGTGCAGTGGTGCCAGGGGGTCCACTCAGCACAGAGCTCTGTGATCTGCAGGGAGTGCATACCCCACCTAGGCAGGATCCCACATCTGATCCCTCCACCTTGTGCAGTGAAGTCATTCTGGTCCTGCTGCAGGTAGCCCCATCATGTGCAGGGTTAGCAGCTTCCTAATGTGCCTGTGTGCAATGCCTCTGAAATGGAGAGTCTAATGATTAATGTTGTTAACAAAATAACCTTTTCTTTGCATGTCTTTCATACCACATGTACTTCACAGTACATTGCTAATCTAACAATGCAGCTAGGTAGTTATAGTAAAAGAAGATCAAAAACTTATTTCTCCTCTAGAAAGGAATCTCTAATAAAGCAGACCTTGCTACCAAATAGCCTTATCCAGTCCAGCATCTAGCCACAAGCCGGCAACCACAGAAAAATATAACCCACTCTCTGCATGGGAAACCCCACTGCTAATCATATAGGTCCTTCCCCACCAATCCCAGAAGGCATTGCTAGAGGTAAACTTTTCAAACACGTGTTGTGCCTGCTTAATATGGGTCTGATCCTGAGAGATGCAGAGCACCTGCATCTCTCATTGACTTGCTCCAGCCACTACAGTCAAGAATGGCTATCATGCTAATAAAGAATTAGAACTTTCTCCAATACCCTCAGTCAGAAGTGTATTCAAGGTACTCAGACTATGGAGTTATACTTTTCCATTAGATCAAATGCCTATAGACCTGTATTGGTATTTTCTTTTCTTGCAGCAATACACAATTAATGTTGCAACGGAGAGCATGGGTGGCAAAGCATAACTTTGCCAGTATATTACTGTTTGTCTGTCTAGATTGTAAATCCTTTGGTGTAGAGATCAGCTCATATTCTGTGTGGCTTTGTCCAGACAAGGATTTAAGGTGAAGTCTTAGATCCAGCTCACTCCAATTAACTCTCTTCAGACCACCCCAGATTTTAAGTGGACCAGTTTAGTACGGGCTAAAGTACAATTGCTTTGTTCCGACTAGAGGTTTGGAAGGTGTTAAATAGATCTAGCTAGTAACTCCATCTAACATCACGTTTACATCCTATTCTGGACAAGGTCTGTGTGTACAGTGCCTAGGCACAACAGGGCTCTGATTGTGACTTGGACCTATAGGCACTAACATAACACTATACTACTAATAAATAACTAGCAATTTTTTACATGTGTCATAACAACAGATGTCCAGGAAAGTGACTAACACTGAGGTAATATCAGTAGTGACGGATTAGCTGAAGGGAAATATTGATCAAAGGAATTCTTTTGCTGATTTTTTTTAATATTATGTCCTCCTTCCTATCCCTACACCTCAGAGATAAAAAAAATTTACCCCACTCCGGGATGGGGTAAATGGTGGCAATGTAAATGCCAGTTATATAAGTTTCATTTATTACTGTATATTATATTTGTTAATTGATTTTATTCAACTGCCCCTGTGGATTTAAATTAGCAGTGACATTTAATCTGTCTATTATACCCTGTTTCTTTAAATTGTTAAGTAAAGGAGTGTTAGCTCTAATTTAAGTATCTTGGATGAATATTATTTATAATTGGGATGTCTGAGTTAGACCCATGCCACACATTATTATTATTAGAATAGGTTTATTCCTGAAGGTTCCTAACGCACGCTATTGAGAGTGTACAGGGGCCAGCCAGGTGGAGGCACTGCCAATTTTAACTTCCTTTAGGAGTAAAGGGACTGCAACAGAGGGGTGGATCGAAGATTCCCACTTATCCAACATCACCACTGGGATACTCAGGATCTCCTTTAATGTCAACAACATCAGGCGCCCAGGCGCACAGGTCAGAGTTGCCTGCTCCCGAGTAACCCAGGGAAGAAAGGGGGGTTACATGAGCATCCTCAGCACAGAGCCACTGTGAAATAAGAGAAGTGAGTCAGCCCTAACGTGAGCTCATGCTGTGCAAGCTCCTCACCAGTACACCTCAATTTAAACCTGTAACGCCCCCTGCTATTCCGGTTCCAAGCTATCATGTGACTCAAACCTGGACTGCCACATCCCTGCTAATCCAGCTGTGGGCCTGTCCTGAACATAGCCACTCACACATGCTGAATGATGCTATGTCCTATTCTTTGTGATACAGGCCTGGTCTACACTACGACTTTAATTCGGATTTATCAGCTTTAATTCGAATTAACCCTGTAACCGTCCACACAACGACGCCATTTAATTCGATGTAAAGGGCCCTTTAAATCGATTTCTGTACTCCACCCCAACGAGCGGAGTAGCGCCAAAATCGATTTTAGCAATTCGAATTAGGGTTAGTGTGGCCGCAATTCGATGGTATTGGCCTCCGGGAGCTATCCCACAGTGCATCATTGTGACCGCTCTGGACAGCAATCCGAACTCGGATGCACTGGCCAGGTAGACAGGAAAAGCCCCGCGAACATTTGAACTTCATTTCCTGTTTGCCCAGCGTGGAGAGCACAGGTGACCACAGATACCTCATCAGCACAGGTAACCATGCAGGCTGATAATCGAAAAAGAGCACCAGCATGGACCGTGAGGGAGGTACTGGATCTGATCGCTGTATGGGGAGAGGATTCAGTGCTTGCAGAACTTCGTTCTAAAAGACGAAATGCAAAAACTTTTGAAAAAATTTCCAAGGGCATGATGGAGAGAGGCCACAATAGGGACTCTGAGCAGTGCCGCGTGAAGGTCAAGGAGCTCAGACAAGCCTATCAAAAAACAAAGGAGGCAAACGGTCGCTCCGGGTCAGAGCCACGGACATGCCGCTACTACGCCGAGCTGCATGCAATTCTAGGGGGGGCTGCCACCACTACCCCACCTTTGTTCGTGGATTCTGGGTCGGGGATAGTCTCGACGCCTGAGGATTCTGCCGAGGGGGTAGAGGAGGAGGAGGAGGATGAGCTTGCAGAGAGCACACAGCACTCCATTCTCCCCAACAGCCAGGATCTTTTTATCACCCTGACTGAAGTACCCTCCCAAGCCTCCCAAGCCAGTACCCAAGACTCTGACCCCATGGAAGGGACCTCAGGTGAGTTTACCTTTTAAAATATAAAACTTGTTTTAAAAGCAAACAGTTTTTAATGATTACTTTGCCTGACTTTGCATTCGCGGTCAGTTCAGCTACTGGAAAAGTCTGTAGCTACTGGAAAAGTCTGTTAACGTGTATGGGGATGGAGCGGAAATCCTCCAGGGACATCTCCATGAAGCTCTCCTGGAGGTACTCCGAAAGCCTTGCCAGAAGGTTTCTGGGCAGTGCATCCTTATTCCCTCCTCCATGGTAGGACACTTGACCACGCCATGCTTGCAGCAAGTAATCTGGTATCATTGCCTGACAAAGCCTGGCAGCGTATGGTCCCGGTGTTTGCTGGCATTCAAGCAACATCCGTTCTTTATCTTGTTGTGTAATCCTCAGGAGAGTGATATCACTCCTGGTAACCTGGTTGAAATACGGGAACTTAATTAAGGGGACAGAGGTGGCCGTTCCTACTGGGCTGTTTGCCTGTGGCGGAAAATAAATCCTTCCCTGCAGTTAGTTTTTCGCGTTTGGCTAGCAGGGATCTTCCCTGTTACCAGCCACGCGGTGGGGGGAGGGTACTGTGATCATCCCAGAGAATTCATGGCGAGGGGGGGGGGTCGGCGGCGGGGGGGTGGGTAGTTTGGTGCCTGCAGGGATCTTCCTGCAGGGTTAGTTTGTTTTCTGGTGCTGCTGAATGTTAACAGAAAAACCGCAGCACTCTACTTGCCTGAAGGGGCCCAGACAAGCACCACCACACTGCCCCCCCCCCCAACTGGCTGAGATTGGCCAGGCTTCTGCAGCACTCTACAAGCTATGCTTGGTATGTTGGAAAGCACGGACGGCGCTGAAGCTTACCATGGCCGCATGCAAGCCGAATTCTGTTGCTGGAACGTGAACCTCTGTTGCCCAGACCTGTGATTGATCTCTAGCAGCAAAGCCACAGGCACTCAGCATTAAGAGGCAAAATGCGACCTTGCACAGAAATCACATGTGCTATGTAATGTGAACAGTGTTGGTCACCGTGAAAGAGTATAAGCATTGTTCTGCAAAATGTAGCTTTTAAAACAATTCTCTCTTTTTTCCCCTCCCTACAGCAGCTGCAAATTCCTCAAGCCTCCCTCCTCCATCCCGAAGGTTATCACAGATAAGGCGTCGTAAGAAGAAGACGCGGGAGGACATGTTTTCTGAAATTATGCAATCCAGCAGGAGTGACAGAGCTCATCTGAATGAGTGGAAGGAAACAGTTTCAAAGTATAGGAAAGAAGTCAGTGAATGTGAGGAGAGGAGGGACCAACGTGAGGAGAGGAGGGACCAACGTGAGGAGAGGAGAGACGATCGAGATGAGAGATGGCGGCAGGAAGACCAGAGGATGAAGGATGCAACGCTGGGGCTGCTCCGGCGTCTGGTGGAGGTTCAGGAACGGCTGCTGGAAAAC
Source organism: Trachemys scripta elegans (assembly GCF_013100865.1). Classification (NCBI taxonomy): domain Eukaryota; kingdom Metazoa; phylum Chordata; order Testudines; family Emydidae; genus Trachemys; species Trachemys scripta. The sequence goes on along the minus strand of NC_048300.1, from coordinate 53,342,860 downwards.
AGACTGCCGCTTCAGCCCCTGTTCCACCCTCCCCCCTCCCCATGTTCCGTATCCTCCTCACCCAGACGTGTAAGAACGCGGGGCGGGAGGCTCCGTACACCTTCCCATTCCACCCCAGTGGACAGCCCAAGCAAAAGGCTGTCATTTTTTTAACCTTTTCTTTGTGGCTTTTTCCTTCCCAGCAATCCTCCTCCCAAATACCACCCGGGTTCCCTCCCTCTTTTTCTAATCTATTAATAAAGAATAAATGATTTTTAAATGATAGTGACTTTATTTGGTTTGAAAGAAAGCTGGGGGAAGGGGCAGGGTGGGTTCCTTACAGAAAATCAGTCAGTAAAGGGGGAGGGTATTCATGAAGGAGAAACAAACAGATATTTCACACGGTAGCCTGGCCAGCCATGAAACTGGTTTTCAAAGCTTCTCTGATGCACAGCGCTTCATGGTGTGATCTTCTAATCGCCCTGGTGTCTGGCTGCGCGTAATCAGCAGCCAGGCGATTTGCCTCAGCCTCCCACCCCGCCATAAAGGTCTCCCCCTTACTTTCACAGAGATTGTGGAGCACACAGCAAGCAGAAATAACAATGGGGAGATTTCTTTGGCTGAGGTCAGAGCGAGTCAATAATGAACGCCAGCGGCCTTTTAAAAATCCATGGCCACCTAGGACTCCACAGGTGCTGCTATGCTGCATACCAGGGCTCCTTAGGAGTTTTAAGTCCTTCTTCTCCAAAAGTGCAGATCCCTACCATGTGTGGTAAAGGAAAAGCTCTGATAGCTGTAAACAGCATAGGATCTATGCCATATTCTGATTCTCTCCAGATTTAGTCCAATGATTATAAAATAGTGCCCCTGCTCAGGGCCAGTGCAAGGATATTTTGCGCCCTAGGCGAAACTTCCATCTTGCGCTCCCCCCTCCCTCTCCCCTCCCACCGGAGCATCGCTTATTATAAACTTTCAAAAATGAATACTGCATAATGTGGCATTGTTCATTAGAATTAATACAAGGGGGTCAGAGGAGATGATCACAGCGGTCCCTTCTGGCCCGGGGGAACCTATGAGCAAGGAGGAGGCTAAGAATACCCTCAGCTCGCAGGGTCTCTAAACGTTCCCAGGCTCTGAGTACTTCGCCCTCTGAGGGGGACCCAGGGGCAAGGAGGGAAGAGCCGGGCTCTCCCAGGGAGCAGGTGAGGATCTCCCTGGGGATCAGGGCCAGCTCCCCACATTGGCACAGTGCCACCGGGGGCAGGGCCAGCTCCAGGGTTTTGGCTGCCCCAAGCAGCCAAAAAAAAAAAAAAAAAAAAGGCCGCGATCCCGATCCCAATCCCGATCCTGATCTGCGGCGGCAATTCGGCGGAAGGTCCTTCGCTCCGAGCGGGAGTGAGGGACAGTCCGCCAAATTGCTGCCGAATAGCTGGACATGCCGCCCCTCTCCAGAGCGGCTGCCGCAAGCACCTGCTTGCCAGGCTGGTGCCTAGAGCCGGCCCTGACCGGGGAGGAGAGGACGGTCGGTGTTTGGAAGCAGCACCTGCGCCAGCCATTTCCCCTCTGTCGTGCTGCGGGATTTAGTTTCGCTTTCCCTCACCCCAGGAGGTGGCTGCACCCGGCCCCAGGCGCGATGCATTGGAGGGCGAAGCTCACCTGAGCTCAGGACCGCGTCCTGCCTCCCCCAACGGCTCCGTCCCTCGGCTGCGCTGGTCGCCGCGCCCGGCTGGCTGTCTCCTCCTTGCTCCGCCGTAGGCTCCCACTGACCGTCCTGCGTGGCGCCCCTTGCTACAGGGGCGGGTTTGTTATGGAGGCCTCGCTCCCCGCCCTGCCCTGCTCAGCTGACTCCCGTGACACCGGACACCGCTTTTTGGCACCCCCAAATCTTGGCGCCCTAGGCGGCTGCCTAGTTCACCTAGTGGTTACACCAACCCTGCCCCCGCTCTAGGTGACCAGATATCCCAATTTTATAGGGACAGTCCCGATTTTGGGGTCTTTCTCTTATATAGGCTCCTATTACCCTGCACCCCCTGTCCCAATTTTTCACACTTGTTGTCTGGTCACTCTACCCCGCTCTAGCCCCTGTAGCCCACTCTAGCCCCTGCTGTATTATACTGACCTCCCTTCTGTACCATGGGCAGAGCCAGGGATGGGAGTGGGTGATCCTGTAGAATGGAACATTATGGGAGATTCTGTTCCCTAAATCTGGAAAAGCCCATAAGCAGCTCTCTGGAGGCTGCCCTAATTTATTCCAGAAGCCACATCTTCCCTCAGAGTAGCCTAGGATGCTGAGAGTGGGAAGATGGCTACCTGGCTAAAAACCATCTTTGCCCTACTCCTCACATGGGTTAGACCTCAATCTGTATTTTCTAAAACATTATTACAAAGATCTGTCATTGTTTTACTCTCTCCGTATGCAGTGAATAAGGCTGGTGTCCCCATCTCTCTGCCATTGATCTGCAAGTCCCTACACAGCCAGGAGTGCAGGTTTATAGTGCTCCAGCAGAATTGTGAGCAGAGGCTATGCCAAGTCATAAGTACATCACTAAGCTTTCTCCTCCACAGGAAACTGTAGTAAATCTCAAGCCTCTCGCTCACCCACTCCCATATTTGAAAGCGTGCCAGGTAAAATGGGGCAGGGACAGGTGTCTGGAGAGAATGAGAGTAGACACGGACTTAAGCATCATCTTTGTCTATACTGAGGCACTGGATAAGCTGTCCTCATAGGCCTCGTTTCTGCTACTCAGCAGGAGTAACCTAGTGATCAACGCTCTCATTAATGTGAACTGGATTGCCATGTATGCCTTGTGTTGCATAGACGTTTAATTTATGTGCAACACTCTTCATCTGTGCCTGGCAGGATGATGTGCTCTGAGGATCAGCCATTTAGCAGACAGTATATCCTGTTGGGAAGCACACAGGAAGTGCATTTCACAATACAATGCATATCCCTTATAATAAGATGGGAAAATTAGAGTGTCTCAAATTAAATGAGGATATTGATATAATAGGCATCACAGAAATGTGGTGAATCAGGATAATCAATGGGACACAGTAATACCAGGGGACAAAATGTATCACAAGGACAGAACAGGTCAGGCTGATGGGTGAGTGGCACTATATGTGAAAGAAAGTGTAGAATCAAATGAAATAAAAATCTTAAATGAACCAAACTGTGCCATGGAATCTCTATGGATAATAATTCCATGCTTTAGAAATAAGAATCTAGTGGTAGGGATATATTACCGACCACCTGACCAGGATGGTGATAGTGATTGTGAAATTCTCAGGGAGATTAGAGAGGCTATTAAAATAAAAAACTCAGTAATAATGGGGGATTTCAACTATCCCCATATTGACTGGGTACATGTCACCTCAGGATGGGATGCAGAGATAAAGTTTCTTGACACCTTAAATGACTGCTTCTTGGAGCAGCTAATCCTGGAACCTAAAAGAGGAGATGCAATTCTTGATTTAATCTTAAATGGAGCACAGGATCTGGTCCAAGAGGTGAATATAGTTGGACTGCTTAGTAATACTGACCATAATATAATTAAATTTAACATCCCTGTGGTGGGGAAAACACCACAGCTGCCCAACACTGTAGCATTTAATTTCAGAAAGGGGACTACACAAAAATAAGGAAGTTAGTTAAACAGAAATTAAAAGGTACAAAAGTGAATCCCTGCAAGCTGCATGGAAACTTTTTAAAGACATCATATTAAAGGCTCAACTTAAATGTATACCCCAAATTAAAAAACATAGTAAGAGAACCAAAACGGCACCACTGTGGCTAAACAACAAATTAAAAGAAGCAGTGAGAGGCAAAAGGGCATCTTTTAAAAAGTGGAAGTTAAATCCTAGTGAGGAAAATAGGAGAATAAACTCTGGCAAATGAAGTGTAAAAATATAATTAGGAAGGCCAAAAAAAAAAAAGAATTTGAAGAACAGCTAGCCAAAGAGTCAAAAAGTAATAGCAAAAACAATTTTAAGTACATCAGAAGCAGAAAGCCTGCTAAACAACCAGTGGGACCACTGGACAATCGAGATGCTATAGGAGCACTCAAGGACAATAAGGTCATTGCAGAGAAACTAAATGAATTCTTTGCATCGGTCTTCACAGCTGAGGATGTGAGGGAGATTCCCAAACCTGAGCCATTTTTTTTAGGTGACAAATCTGAGAAACTGTCCCAGATTGAGGTGTCATTAGAGGAGGTTTTGGAACAAATTGATAAACTAAACAGTAATAAGTTATCAGGACCAGATAGTATTCTCCCAAGAGTTCTGAAAGAACTCAAATGTGAAATTGCAGAACTACTAACTGTAGTCTATAACCTAGCATTTAAATCAGCTTCTGTATCAAATGACTGGAGGATAGCTAATGTGATGTCAATTTTTAAAAAGGGCTCCAGAGGTGACCCCAGCAATTACAGGCCGGTAAGCCTGATTTCAGTACCAGGCAACTGGTTGAAACGATAGTAAAAAACAAAATTGTCAAACACATAGCTCAGGGGTCGGCAACGTTTGACACTCGGCTCGCCAGGGTAAGCACCCTGGCGGGCTGGGCCAGTTTATTTACCTGCTGACGCGGCAGGTTCGGCTGATCACGGCCCCCACTGGCCGCAGTTCGCTGTCCTGGGCCAATGGGGGTGGCGGGAAGCCGCAGCCAGCACATTGCTCACCCGCGCTGCTTCTCACTGCCCCCATTGGCCCAGGACAGCGAACTGCGGCGAGTGGGGGTCGCGATCGGCCAAACCTGCTGCGTCAGCAGGTAAATAAACTGGCCCGGCCCGCCAGGGTGCTTACCCTGGCGAGTCGTGTGCCAAATGTTGCCGACCCCTGACATAGCTGAACATAATTTGTTGGGGAAGAGTCAACATGGTTTTTGTAAAGGGAAATCATGCCTCACCAATCTACTAGAATTCTTTGAGGGGATCAACAAGCATGTGGACAAGGGGGATCCAGTGGATATAGTGTACTTAGACTTTCAGAAAGCCTTTGACAAGGTCCCTCACCAAAGGCTCTTAAGAAAAGTAAGCTGTAATGGGATAACAGGGAAGGTCCTCTTATAGATTGGTACCTAGTTAAAAGATAGGAAACAAAGGGTAGGTATAAATAGTCAGTTTTCAGAATGGAGGGAAGTGTAAATAGTGGTGTCTCCCAGGGGTCTGTACTGGGACCAATCCTATTCAACATATTCATAAATGATCTGGAAAAAGGGGTAAACAGTGAGGTGGCAAAATTTGCAGATGATACAAAACTACTCAAGATAGTTAAGTCCCAAGCAGACTGCGAAGAGCTACAAAAGGATCTCTCAAAACTGGGTGACTGGGCAACAAAATGGCAGATGAAATTCAGTGTTGATAAATGCAAAATAATGCACATTGGAAAACATAATCCCAACTATACATATAAAATGATGGGGTTTAAATTAGCTGTTACCACTCAAGAAAGAGATCTTGGAGTCATTGTGGATAGTTCTCTGAAAACATCCACTCAATGTTCAGCGGCAGTGAACAAAGCTAACAGAATGTTGGGAATCATTAAGAAAATGATAGATAATAAGACAGAAAATATCATATTGCCACTATATAAATCCACGGTATGCCCACATCTTGAATACTGCGTGCAGATGTGGTCGCCCCATCTCAAAAGATATATTGGAATTGGAAAAGGTTCAGAAAAGGCAACAAAAATGATTAGAGGTATGGAACGGCTTCCATATGAAGAGAAATTAATAAGACTGGGACTTTTCAGCTTGGAAAAGAGATGACTAAGGGGGGATATAATAAAGGTCTATAAAATCATGACTGGTGTGGAGAAAGTAAATAAGGAAGTGTTATTTACTCCTTCTCATAACACAAGAACTAGGCGTCACCCAATGAAATGAACAGGCAGCAGGTTTAAAACAAACAAAGGAAGTATTTTTTCATGCAACGCACAGTTAGTCTGTGGAACTCTTTGCCAAAGGATGTTGTGAAGGCCAAGACGATAACAGGATTCAAAAAAGAACTAGATAAATTCATGGAGGATAGGTCCATCAATGGCTGTTAGCCAGGATGGGCAGAGATTGTGTCCCTAGCCTCTGTTTGCCAGAAACAGGGAATGGGCAACAGGGGATGGATCACTTGATTATTGACTGGATTTAGAATGGCCGGAGACCAGTCGAGAGATTTGTCTCCCTACCCGCCTCTATCATCGGGGTTTAAGATTGCCCAAAATAAAAACTAACAAGGAAGTGCAGGAATAAAACTCAGGTATGTTTATTAAACTAACAACAGTTCAACAAAGTAAGTAAACTGAGTATACTATAAAGAACTCCCAACACAGCAAGTAAAGCGAACAGGTAAAGGTGACATTATAACTATACTGACTGTGACCAAAAGGGTTTTACTCCCTCCCCAAGACAGGTCCCAGGTAAGGGGTATGGAGGACTTAAAAGGTCACTACCATTTCTTGCAGCTTGCCTGGAGCCTCCTGACCTCACGGCACGAATCAGGTCCAGAACCGACCAGGTGACTCGGCAGGGTGAGAAGTGGACCTCAGGCGACAGGTAGGTGGTAACTCTGGTTTTTCTTCCTTCTTCCCAGTGATGTCATGGGTGCAAGTAAGATCCGGATGAGAGGGTGGCAGCTAACAGCTCACCCTTGCATGCAAGTGTGTTAAACCTTCCCACAACCCTAAAGCGTGGTGCTCTGGCATACACACCTGAGTACAGCCCTCTGCCACTCAGATTGGCAGTCCTCTACCTCAGACGTGCTAGCCTTTATATGCCCTGCTGTTATTGGGCAGATCATAGGTCACATGGATATTCAGTTTCCCGCCTTTTGGCAAAAAGGGTGGAAAACTGTCCCTAAGGAGGGGGAAGAAAGGCAGCCAAGATGGATTCCCAGTTGTTGTTAGGAATTCAGGATGGCGTGTGGGTATTAACAACCAGAACAGAAATACAGGAATTCTCCTCCTACATGATGAGTACCTGTTCTGTTTATTCCCTCTGGGGCACCTGGCATTGGCCACTGTCGGAAGACAGGATACTGGGCTAGATGGACCTTTGGTCTGACCCAGTATGGCCGTTATGTTCTTATCCCTTGGGAAACTAAACTAAATTTCATTATTTTTGATTCAGTAATTCAACTACTGCTAAATTTACCATTTAAAAAAAAATTACATCATATTTGAAAATAATTGACACTTCACACCTAAACTGTACAGCCTTCTTGATCAGTACATAACTCACTGAAACACTAGTCTTCAGCCAAATCTCTGTACTTACTTAATTCTGGGAGCTGTCTTTCCCACACAAATATACAGTAGGTTATTTGTAGTTCTTTCGTGTTTCGATAGTTATTTGGAAGATTAATACATTTATATCAATGTCTCCACCCTAGTTAGAACTCTTTGTTAGTCTGGTTTAAAAGTAATATGTGGTTTTATAACAGTGATATGAGCCATGTTCATGCCAAATGAATGGATGTACCTTTCACTCGGCAATGTTACCAACTTTGATGCCTTTATTTAAAATGCTGTTCTCAACATATTTTCTCCTTGACTACTTTGCAGAAATAAGAAGCTCTTGTACGGATGATGTAACTGCTGATTTGTGTCAGCAAGTTCCAGCATTATAGCTAAATAAATGCAAAATGATTTTAATAATTTTTCATTTGTCTTTCTACGTTGCTTTCCATTGGAGGATTTCAAAGTGCTTTGGAAACATTAATGAATTAATTAAGAGTCAACCCCTCCCCCATCCCACAATGAGCTAGAAAAGTATTATCCTCACTTTACAGATAGGGGTCTGAGATACAGATAGTTTAAGTCGCTTCCTGAAGGTCGCATGAGAAATCAAAGCTGGAAGTTGAACCCAGATTGCCTGACTCCTAGTTCTAGATCCTCCAAAATATGTAGGCACCTAAATATCTCGGAGGATCTGGGCCCAAGCACTTTAACTGCTGCCAGGGGACCATGCTGCCCTCACAACCCCAATCAAGACAAATTATTTCTATTTGTTCCAAAGATGAGATCCAAAATGATTTAATTTTAAAAACAAGAGTTTGACCCTAAAAAACTCTGAAATAGCGTTTGTATTATAGTAGAGACCCATATATCTAAAGAGAATGAATTGGGTGGTGGAGGTATGCAATTTATTTGGGCGATCAAAGGATTTTTAGGGTGACTGATACCATTGGAGAAAGAGGGGACCACCCCTATTTTCAGATGTCCAGGGTTTTCAGATAAAAGTAATTTGGATGATGGGAGATTTCAGATATCAAGGCTTAGATGATGGGGGATATTGGCCAATGAGGGATTGCAGCCAAGAGGGGATTTTGGATCAGAGGATTTCAGGCGGTGCAGAGGGATTTAGGGTAAGAGGGGTGTGGGTGATGAAGACTGGGGATGAGAGTGGTCTGGGCTGTATTGGGGGATTTGGGGGTAAAAGGGATGTGGGTGACAAGGAAGGGTTCATGTGGTAACGGGGTTGGGGGTGAGAGGGGTGTGGGTGACAGGGAGGGGTTTGGGTGGTGACAGAGGGTTCGGGGTGAAAGAGGTGTGGGTGATAGGGAAGAGTTTGGACGGTGATGGGGATAAGAAGGATCTGAGTGATGAAGAAGGATTCAGACAGGGTTGGGGGCAAGAGGGGTGTGGGTGATGAGAAGGGTGAAAGGGGATTGGGGTAACAGAGGTGTGGGTGCCAGGGAAGGGTTCAGGCCGTGATGGGTATTGGGGGGTAAGAGAGGTGTGGGTGATGAGGAGGCATTCGGGTGGTGTTGAAAATGTTAGGGGGCTTAATCCTTCACCCTCTCACTTCCCTGGTCCTTCTGGCATGAACAGAGAGCAACAATACTCAAAGTCCAAAGGTGCAAACAATTTGATGTTTATTGGGATGAACTTCCAGCAAGCAGGATTCCAGTTTCCTTCCTTAGTGTCCCCCTTCCCAGCTCTGACACCACAGAGCCTTGCCTGTGTCTCTGTCCCTGTTCCCATCCCCCCGCTTAGCAAAACATGATCCCAATTCCCCCAGTCCCTGTTCCCATTCCCCTCTTACTTCCTGATTGACTGCAGACTATATAGTAAAACTTGAGTTCTGCTTAGCTATACCTTAACCAATCATTTTACTGAAATGTTACTAACCAATCCTAACATGGTTATTTAACCAATTATTTCCCACCTCCTTAATTGGTTTACACCCAACAAAATTAATTATACAGCAGACAGAAACAATCACAGAACCAGACAGAGATTATACAGACAAACAATAGGGAAGTGGAGACTAGTGATAGAACAATACAGAAATGAGGATTTCACATCCCAGCTATTGATAAGTGAGGTCTTGCCAGACAGGATGCTATCAAACTAAGTTTCCTTTTACATCTTGTCATAGAAATTTCTGTCCGTTCCAGCTTAGGAATAAGGAGAGACGGACACAGCTAGCCAAGCAAGGAGCCCCGGGAGGGGCGATCCATTTATTTCAATTGCAATTGGGTTCGAGCTCATAAGTCAACAAGAACAAAGAAAACACTTACACCAAAGCATTATATGCAGTTGCTTATGATAATCTATCGCTCTATGATTGGCCAAAAATTTGCCATCGTTACCATACATAATTAGCAAGCTACATGTATCCGCCCCTCTTCTGACCTCTTATTGTTCATCTACTTGCCCCCTCCTCCTTGCTTATTTTGCAAACCAAGCAGTTAGCTATCTGCAGGACACAGGCACGGAAAGTTCCATTGTCTGCAGGTTTGGAGTTTGGCTACATTTCCTCTCGAAGGACCTTCCTGAGTTAAGACAACCGATAGCTGATGTTTTCCCTTCTTCTTTCTTCCATGTGTACGTGACAAATTTGCCCCCTAGCAGTTAAGCAGAATAATTTTATATCAATCTTCTAGGCTCTTCCCTTTCTCTGGAGGTGATAGGAATATCAGGACCAGATTGTATTCCTAACAGCCCAGTAGTACCTTATTTCAATGTGACTAGTTTGGAATGTGTGGATGTGACCATACACTTCCCAGTTTATGGCTGGCCTCTGCTGCTTAGCTGAAGGCCTTAGCCTAAGAACCAGGCCTCAGACTGTCACAGTAAGAGAAGGCCCTTACACAAACAGACAGTGATTTTGATTCTTTCTTTTATACCTCTTTAACTAGCTAAGTGATAAGAATACACCTAAATTCTTAAAGTATAGGCCTTTACAGGCCTGAATATCTATATCCTAACAGGAAGTAAGAGGGGTGTGGGTGACAGGGAGGGATTCAGGCGGGGCTGAGGGTTGGGTGTAAGAGGGGTGCAGGTGACAGGGAGGTGTTCAAGTGCTGATGGGTTGGGTGTAAAAAGGATGTGGGTGACAAGGAGGTATTCGGGCGATGTTGGGGGTAAGAGGGTTACGGGTGACGGGGAGGGATTCAGGGCAATGTTCCCAACTCTGACTGAAGCTATTTTGAGAGATTTTCCCCCCCAACATGACATAATGTAATTTTCTTAAACTATCCTATTAAAATTTCCTGGATTGCTTTCAATAGTCACCAGGAGACCAATGCTGATTCTGGGAGACTCCAGGTCAATCGTGGAGGGTTGGCAACCCTAGTTCAGGCAGTGATAGGAGGTTGGGAGTAAGAGAGGTGTGGGTGTCGGGGAGGAGTTTGGAGAGATAGGGGATTGGGGGTACGAGGGGTGTGGGTGACAGGGAGGGATTCAGGCAGGGTGTTGGGGTTGGGTGTAAGAGGGGTGGGTTGACGGGGGTGTTCGGGCAGTGATGGGGGTCGGGTGTAAGCGGGATCTGGGTGACGGGGGTGTTCGGGTGGTGACAGGTGTAAGAGGGGTATGGGTGACAAGGGGGTGTTCGGGCGGTGACGGGTGTAAGAAGAGTGTGGGTGATGGGGGTGTTCGGGCAGTGACGGGTGTAAAGAGGGGTATGGGTGACAAGAGGGTGTTCAGGTGGTGACAAGGGGTGTTCAGGCAGTGACGGGGGTAAGAGGGGTGTCGGTGACGGGGGTGTTTGGGCGGTGACGGGGGTAAGAAGGGTGTGGTTGACAAGGGGGTGTTCGGACAGTGACGGGTGTAAGAGGGGTATGGGTGACAAGGGAGGGTTCGGGCGGTGACAGGAGCAAGAGGGGTATGGGTGACAAGGGGGTGTTTGGGTGGTGACAAGGGGGTGACGGGGTAAGAGGGGTGTGGGTGACAAGTGGGTGCTCAGGCGGTGACAAGGGGGTGTTCGGGCAGTGACAGGGGTAAGTGTGGGTGACAAGTGGGTGATGGGGTAAGAGGGGTGTGGGTGACAAGGAGGTGTTCGGGCAGTGACAGGGGTAAGTGTGGGTGACAAGGGGGTGACGGGGTAAGAGGGGTGTGGGTGACAAAGGGGTGTTCAGGTGGTGACAAGGGGTGTTCAGGCAGTGACGGGGGTAAGAGGGGTGTCGGTGACGGGGG
>NC_048300.1:53318766-53331414 GCF_013100865.1 Trachemys scripta elegans | reverse complement strand
GGGGAGTGACGGGGGTAAGAGGGGTGTGGGTGACAAGGGGGTGTTTGGGCGGTGATGGGGGTAAGAGGGGTGTGGGTGACAAGGGGTGTTCAGGCGGTGATGGGGGTAAGAGGGTGTGGGTGACAAGAGGGTGTTCGGGCGGTGACAAGGGGGTGTTCGGGCAGTGACGGGGGTAAGAGGGGTGTGGGTGACGGGGGTGTTTGGGTGGTGACGGGAGTAAGAGGGGTGTGGGTGACCAGGGGGTGTTTGGGCGGTGATGGGGTGTTCAGGCAGTGACGGGGGTAAGAGGGGTGTGTGTGATGGGGGTAAGATGGGTATGGGTGACAAGGGGGTGTTTGGGCAGTGACGGGGGTAAGAGGGGTGTGGGTGACAAGGGGGTGTTCAGGCCAGGGCCGCCCAAAGGAGGGGGCAAGTGGGGCAATTTGCCCTGGGCCGCAAAGGGGCCCTGAGAGTTTTTCGGGGCCCCTGGAGCGGGGTCCTTCACTCACTCCGGGGGCCCCGGAAAACTCTTGCGGGGCCTGGGACCCTGGAGCGTCTTCCGCTCTGGTTCTTCGGCGGCAGTTTGGCGGCGTGGGGTCCTTCCGCCCCGGGACCCGCGGCCGAAGTGCTGGGTCTTTGGCGGCAATTCAGCGGCAGGGGCCCCCTGCTGCCAAAGACCCCAGGCCCCCTGAATCCTCTGGGCGGCCCTGGTTCAGGTGGTGACAGGGATGTTCAAGCAGTGACGGGGGTAGGAGGGGTATAGGGGACAAGGGGGTGTTTGGTTGGTGATGGGTGTAAGAAGGGTGTGGGTGACAAGGGGGTGTTGGGCTGCGGGTGATGCAATATCTTATACCCCAGTTTTGCAAGCGGATTTTTATACATTATACGAGGAGTGAAAACCCTGAGCGCGTCCTTGTGATCGCCCCGGCTTTACCCCACCCTGCCCCCCAGGCACCAGCAAGAGCCGCACGCAGTGGGCGCCCCGCCTCCAACTGGCCTCTGCTGAACGCGGCCTCACTCAGCGTTGCGAGCGGCCCGGGCCAGCAGGGGGCGTGGCCCTAAGCAAAGGGGAACGGTCACAGCGGCAGTGGGCGGGTCCCTGGCGCTGACTGACAGGGCAGGGGCGGGGCCTCTGGGGGGCGGAGTCAGACGGCCTGAGACCGAGCTGTGGCGCTCAGCTGAGGGGAGACTCCAGACGCCGACCCGCTCCGGCCGCCGCCTGCCAGGTAACGGCCTCTCGGGAGGGGGACGAGGCTGGAGACCGGGGGGCGACTGCGGGGCCCGTCCAGCCCGCTTGACCTCGAGAGCGCTGTGGGCTCCGGGGTGAGGCGGCCCCGGGCCCTGAGTCCCTCGGTCCGGCTGCGGGGCCCCGCTTCCCTCCTCGCAAGGGCGCTCTCCGTCGGGCGGCGCAGGGCCCCCAACACAGCCACAGCGACCCCCGCCCTTCCCTAGCAACCTCCGTCTCCCCGGCGGCGGCACCGTCACAACAACAGCAACCCCCCCCCCCACCTCCCCCCCCCCCCCCCCCCAGCCCCCCCCCCCCCCCCCTACCCCCGCCACCCCCCCCCCCCCCGTACCGCCGCAGCAACTCCCTCGTCCTCCTGTACCCCCGCCCAGGAGCCCCCGACCCTTGTCCCTCCCCTCCCCCCGCACAACCACCGCCCCGGCACCACAAAGCGCAACCCAACTTCCTCCCCTGCCCCAACCGGCGCCACAGCAACCCTGCTCAGCACCAGCACCCCACCCAACAACCGTCCCCTTCGCCTGCACCATCCATAATAGCTTAATAATTTTCCCCCGTTCCCGGCAGAGCAGTACGGTGTCCTACAGCACAATACACCCCGCACGAACACAGGCTGGCTGTGGCTATTAAGGGAAGCTGGCTTGCGCCACGGGGGTAGTTTCATTTCCTGTTGTGAATGTGGTTTAACTTTATTGCTATTCTGCCCACACAAAGGCACATATATACAAACAGACAAACTACCCGGCCACCAAGAATCACTCCTAACCTCCTCCTCCCTCCCTGTCCCCCGCAAGATAAATAGTACCTGGAGAGTCATTCCTTGGATTAATCATTCCCTAGCCCCAAATTTAAGAGGTACAGAGATAACTCTTTTGGACCAGTTACCCCTTTGTTTCTCCATCTCAGCAGTAACCCATTTCCTCCTCCAACAAAACCCTCTAATATACCTTTCAATTAAAAAAAAAAAAAGTGGTACAGAGTGAACTCTGTTTGGATCAACACATCCTCCCCAGTGTAAATAATTTCAGCTACATAGTCTCTTGGGTTAATAATCTTTCCATCCAGCAGCAATTGCCTCTGTTCCTGACCAGTCCTCCCATAAGGTAAATATAGGGAGCAGCAGACCTGGGATCTGTACAAACACAACAATACTACTGAGTGTCTAAATGATGGGTGGGGAGAAGAACGAGAGTGCCTGTGGGGTTGCTACTGAGGGGGTTGTTCGTGCTAGCTTCCCCCTTGGTAGTATGGTACCTGTGACTCAGGCCCACAGGACTTTTGTGTTTCATGTCAGCTGTTTCCTCTTATTTGTTGTCAAATTGTCTGTGCTTCTGGTAGAGCCTCATTCTCAAACCAGACATAGGCTGAGCCTTTATTGATTGGCTCCCAGCAGCCCACATGACCAGTATCAGCTGTTGGACTGCTTTCTTCCCACCCCCCTTTTGGTTTTCTTTGTGTACAGTTTAGGTTTAAATAATAGAGGCTGCAGTGCATGTTCTGGGGCTTGTGGCTATGAGCAAAGGCAGTAGCGCATGCTCTTGCAATCTGCAGTGGGTGCTCGGTGAGAAGGATTCTAGTGCTGCAGTAGTGATGCTGTTGCTGTAGCCAGAGCATAGCTCACTGCCAAATATAGCAGCAGCCTGAGTGACTAAAAACATTTATCAGAGGGGAGCAGGCTCTGTGCCTTTTTTTTGGTCTTCTAGAGTTTGGTTGTCTAATAGACATCACTCGAACAGTCTGCATTCAGTAAACTGTATATGATGAAACACAACTGAAACATAATCTTAACTTGCTTTTGAAAATTATTGTGGCAACTGCAAGTCTTGTGCATATAACATGCCTTATTTCAAAACTCCCTTCCAAGTGTGTATTTTTTACCATTGGGAGAAATTCTGAGGTAGTTTACATCCACAGTTTAGGTTTCCCTTTTTTAAAAAAAGGTTCATAGAAATAATTTCATGATTTAAAAAATTGTAAAACTTTATTGTGGTTCTGTGTGCAAATACAGTTTTCAGAAACAAAGTGACAGTTTAAATTCTTTAAGGAAAAATATGTGTGGGGGGGTTTAAGCAATATCTGCAGTCTTTGCAAGCCAAAGATGGGACCCTGACAGTAGCACTGACTAAAAACAATACTGAAATTGTTCTGTTTTTCACTGTCCAAAATGAGTGAAGTGAAAATACCAAAAGGCAGAAAAGTTGAAGAATAAATTCCTTCTAACATTCTTTGATCTGATGAGTTATGTATTGGTATCACAATTAAGGAAACTTAGTTAAGAAGATTGTCAAACAATAATCCCTTTTATGTAGACACTAAATATGGCAAACGGGGAAAAAAAAAAAAGGATTTTTATAGCATACAGGAGGGCTTATCACGCGGGTTATCATTTCTGTAACTTCAGGTAATACTCCCAACTGTTTAACCATTAACATAGTCGTTGTTTTTGGTTAGTGACCCCTAGTATTGTCTAATGTGGATATACACTTGCTGATTTCCTTTCTCCTCTTCTCTCCTCCCATGTCCCTTGCCCTCAAACCATGTGACCCTGTGTAGCCTACTTATGATATGACATTCAGCACGCAGGAAGTAATGGAAGGCTTTTATGAACAACAATCGTGTTGAAGTGAAGTGCTGTCTTGCAAGCAAACCAATTTCCTGACCTTTCAAACGTCAGATATGTGGCTATGTGAGACCTCATACAATCCAAAAAGACCCCAATTCTGCAAATGGCTCTGCATGGGTAGACCTAGTTATCTGCACAGAGCCCTGTTGAAGTCAAAACAGCTCTGTGTGGGTCTAGCATTTACCTACACAGAGCCATTTTCAGGATTAGGGCCCTAATCATATGCGGCTTTGTTTCAGCTCCTGTTCCCCCACCCCTCCACTTTATAAAAAACATTATTTGTTTAAAAGCATCTTTTCTATTTATGCCTTTCTGAAGCCTCATTCCATCTGTCATGCGAGTTGTTGAATCAGCCTTAAGTAAACCCCGTGTCCTTATTTGACAGCTGACTCTTTTATATGAAGTATTCAGTTTCTTCAGTGCTAGAATGATCTTGGTCGTCTGATTATTAAGAATTTCACTGCAGTCATATTAAAAGCCAGTCTTGTCTTAACAGATTTTGGATTTGGATCTCTTTCGTCTGACATGGATTTTCAAGAAACTAAAATATTTATTCCAGGTGTTTTAATTCTGGAAGAGATTTTAATTGAGGCAAAGAGGGAATCAAAAGTAATGTCTGTATATAAACACAAAATTTTATGATGCCTAAATTAGTATGAGAAAACCAATATAGTTTTCAGTAATATATGGCATGCTTGTTTCCTTTTTTTTTAAAAAAGGATCTGTTTTAAAACAGTGCTAGAATTTGAAAAATACTTTTGTTTCATCTTCCATACACAAGGCAAAATGCAATATCAAGATTAGGTTAAGGAAACAACAAAGAAATAAAAACATGCAAAATGTGAATGACATAGACATGTACAAGATATTACCCTGTAGTTTGTCTTCTAGTAGTAATTATTAGAAATTAAAATGTCACTTTTAAGCATTAGTCATCTTTTCTAATGTTGTGTATCTACAGAAATATCCTTTGTAAACTTCTGTCACCATTCCTTCCCCTTTTTTAGTTTTCAAAGTATTTAAACATATTATAAACTACCAATTTAATTCCCATAGATTAACTTTTTCATAAATGGGCTTCAGCCATTGTGTGGGATGAGATGTAGGGTGTGCCTGAAAACTCCATCAAGCAGGTAGGATAGCAAGACCAGAAATGTTACTAGTAGTCTCAGAGAAACTTGCCAAATAGCGTACTTCCTTTTTCAGTCTTTATTGGGAGCCACCACAATTTTACAGCAATATTTTTAAAGTTAGACAAGTTTCTCCTTTAAAATAATCAATTTGTGTGATTTGGTGGGGTGAGGGGGTGGTGGTTGTTTTTTTTTCTTGCATTGGGGACCTAGTTAGCATGGTATTATTTAAAAATGACTTATTAGTTATATAGATGAAATCTTACACTATGAAGTTTTGATGACATGACTCCCTTAAATTTTAGCGCTTTTATCTATCCTAAAATCTTCCAGTGTATATGCGAATTTTTAGTGGCGCTACACTGGAGAAATACCTAAGTCCCCTTCCTGCCAGTGGATCATTTCTGCATGTTTATATGTGAATACAGTTGTTCATCTTTTTACCGTTTTAACTGCAGGCTTATTTTAAACATGTCTAATAAAACATTGGTGTTTTCAGAGTGAAGATTAGTATTGTTTGGACACTGAAGTTGATTAAATATCATTCAGATGTCTATTTTTATTTAAAATGTGTAATCCTTTGTGAAAGTTGCTGAGGGGATTATTCTGGAGACTGATGTTCACTATTCTTTTCCCTTAAAATATTTTCAAACTGAATACAAAATAATAATGTATGTGCACTTAATTTTTGCTCATCAAAGGCACTTGAAAAATCAGGGTGAAAAGGTGCTCTTGTGGTTAAGTGTGTTGAGACTTAAGTAATTTCTGGCTATGGACTTCCTGTGTCACATTGGGAAAGTCACTTCATCTGTGTCTCCTTTACACATCTGTAAAATAGAAGAAATATCTCTACCTTGTCGGGATATTGTGAGGACACATACGTTAATGTCTGTGATGCTGTGCTGATGTGGGGGGCGATCGAAAACATGGTAATACAAATAATAAAACAAGTCAGCTGAGCTATCTTCAAAGTTCTTTGATACAAGCTGTCTTGTTTGCAACATCAAACACTATATTGACTCACTAGGGCCATGTCTAAACATACTAGTAGATCGGCACTGCTGCAATCGATGCAGCGGGTGTCAATTTAGCATAGGGATTGGCAGCCTTTGGCACGCAACCAGGGCCGATGCAACCACTAGGCGAACTAGACGGTCGCCTAGGGCGCCAAGTGGTTGGGGGCACCAAAAAGCGGTGCCCTGGCTTGGCAGGGAGGAGCCGCCTTCCGGAGGCACCGGAGAGCCAGAGCCTCCCGCTGCCTCAGCACTCTGCAGGGGAGGGGCTGTGCGCGCGGCAGCCTGTTTGGTTTGGCTCCACATGGAGCCAGTGGCTCGAGCGGCATGGGCATGGTAAGGGGAGTCCCGGGGGCAGTCAGGGAGCAGGGGAAGGGTTGGATGGGTTGGGAGTTCTGGGTGGGGTCTGTCAGGGGACAGGGAGCAGGGGGGGTTAGATGGGTCGGGAGTTCTGGTGGTCCTGTCAGGGGCGGGCAGTGGTTGGATGGGGTGTGGGAGTCCCGGGGGTCTGTCTGGGGGTGTGGGTGTGGATAAGGGTTGGGGCAGTCAGGGGACAGGTAGGGGGTAGGGTCCTAGGAGGGCAGTTAGGGTGGGGGGGGGTCTCAGGAGGGGGCAGTCAGGGGACAAGGAGCGGGGGGGTTGGGGATTCCGAGGGTGGGAAGTGGGAGGGAGTGGATGGGGGTTAGGGTGGGGCTCTCCCTCCCCCCCAGTCCTCTTTTTTTGATTGTTGAAATATGGTAACCCTAGGCGAGGGGAGAGCTAGGGGGCGCATGGGGGCTGATGCCTGCATGCATCTGCTGTAGCCTGCAGGCACCCCCAGGGGGGGCGCCAGGCCGCAGCCTGGGCAGGAGGGGCGGGGGGCGCGGCTGCTCCCCACTAGCAGCGCCGCCGCAGCTCCTCCATAGCTGGGGCTCATCGCCGCCGCAAGTGGGATGCTCTGGCTCTCCGGTGCCTCCAGAAGGCGGCTCCTCCCTGCCGAGCTGCTGCAGCAGTCCAAGCCTGGCAAAGCCAGTGAGTGGACATGGGGTGGAGGCCGCCGGGGAGGGGAGGGCTTGCAGGGGAGCTGTGCACCCTCCAGGGGAGGCCCCTGGGGTCCATAAAGGCTCATTGGGATTTGCCCCCAATGAACCGATGTTCCGGGTGGATGGCGCAAGGTGGAAGTTTCGCCTAGGGCGCAAAATATCCTTGCACCGGCCCTGCATGCAGCCCGCCAGTGGGCCACGT
Source organism: Trachemys scripta elegans (assembly GCF_013100865.1). Classification (NCBI taxonomy): domain Eukaryota; kingdom Metazoa; phylum Chordata; order Testudines; family Emydidae; genus Trachemys; species Trachemys scripta. The sequence continues at coordinate 53,324,202 of NC_048300.1, read as the reverse complement.
GCCAAAGGTTGCCGATCCCTGATTTAGTGGGTCTGGTCATGGCATCCACCTTAAAATTCCTGGCTCAGCTTTCTAGAGCACGTGCATAATATCTAATAAGTGTGTTATAATGTATTATACCTGTTCACTTTTGTTCCATTGCCTGCTTCAGCTTGCTCTGTCCGGCATAAGGATGCATGCATCATGAGGAGCAGGGTTTATATCCTGCTAGCTGTAGCCAACGATTTTAGTTTATTATCCATTTATTGTGTGATATGATTAATCAATATGTCATAAGAATATAAGAACAGCCATATTGGGTCAGACCAAAGGTCCATCTAGCCCAGTATCCTGTCTTCTGACAGTGGCCAATGCCAGGTGCCCCAGAGGGAATAAATAGAACAGGTAATCATCAAATGATCCATCCCCTGTTGCCCATTCCCAGCTTCTGGCAAACAGAAGCTAGGGACACCATCCCTGCCCATCCTGGTTAATAGCCATTGCTAGACCTATCCTCCATGATCTTGCCTAGTTTTTTTTAACCCTGTTATAGTCTTGGCCTTCAGAACATCCTCTGGCAAGGAGTTCCACATGTTACTGCCTTGTGTGGAAAAAATACTTTTTTGTTTGTTTTAAACCTGCTGCCTATTAATTTCATTTGGTGACCCCTAGTTGTTGTGTTATGAGAAGGAGTAAATTACACTTCCTTATTTACTTTTTCCACACCAGTCATGATTTTATAGACCTCTATCATATCCCCCCTTAGTCGTCTCTTTTCCAGTATATTCATTGTATGTTAAATAGAGTTAATTGGTAGGATTATAGAAGTATAAGATTGATCAGTATTTAGAGGGAATCATGTTTTAGATATAAGTAAGAAAAGCTGAAACGCAAGAACCTATAGGCTGAGGTCTGCAAGATTTTAGCTTCGCTATTTTAGGCCTTGGAGATAATAGAAATGTTGACATAAATAAATGACTGAAAAACAACCTGATGCCCTAAGATTATGTGAAAAGATGTACCAAGTGGTGATAATGCGAAAATCTAGCTGGAAGATTAATTCTAAATTATAAAAATTCTCTAAAAATACATCTTGTCTCCAACTTTTGTCTTAACCATAGAATACAGGTGGTGCATCAGTGTTAATGAGAATAAAGAGAACCTACACAGCCTGTAGAATTCGGGCTCCCTTATGTTTCTAGGGGACACACACCAATAAGAAAAGAGAGGGTTGACACTTTCATGTACATGCACAGAATGTAGGTATAGACAGAATCACATTATAAGGACGGGTGCCTAGAGTGGGAAAAATTGAGCTTGCGATTGGAAAACTCCAGCAGGGATCCACCCCTGTATTGATGATCAATCCATGAGAGAGCCATCAGACTCTTACACCATCTAGGAGGATGTGAGGATGTCTGTAGTTATAATGGGTGCATGGATATATTTAGGAATTTTGGCAACTTTAATGAAACTGCTAAAATATAGTGGACCTTGTTCTTGTGATTGTATGTGTTACTTGCCTATGGTTTCATGTGTTCCCGTGAGCTCTAGATCTAGAACAAGCAGAGATAACTCTGTTGAACTTGAAACTGTAGCCGCCAGAGCCAAACCCACTGTAGTATAATATAACCAATGCTAAAATTAACATTAAATAAAATAAAAGATTACATAGCTCATTCACTCTCAGATGTCATGATGGAGGATTACCAGCTCTCACTATACTTGCTGTTAGCCTGACGAGGCCTGGAGTGTATTTTGATGAGCATAGGCACCTTTGGGTGGCAGTGTTAAGAAGGTAAGGAATTGACTTTATTTTCTTTCATTTATCCAATAATTCTTGTTTGTTTCTCTGTACTTTTTTGTGTTGCTTTGTTTTGTAGCTTTACTAGATTCCTTCTCACGTGTGTTTCTCTCTAGGATACAGAGGTGAAATGATCTGGGCTTGATTCCAGAGTGAATACATCTTTTGAGCCTCTCCATGTGGCTCAGTGAGTTTCTTCCCCACCTAAGGGAATGTGGCTCCTGTGCTATGCACCACTTCTCCTCAAGGGAATGACAGTGAGTGCTGGAGGACCATGGGAAGGTAAATGAATTTACTTGGGAATATGAAGACAGAAGGTCTGGTACTGCTGCATCTCCTTTAATTAGCAATCTTTTTTCAGTTCTCTCTCTTAAATTTCAGGAGTGGTTGGAAATGGTGCTGAGACAGTATCCAGATTGCTGGAACAATCCCTGGTAAAGTGAGTTTCTATGTTCAGGTGTCTACTGTCAAAACATACATCAGCAGTTGGTGTATTTTTAGGTGATTCTCTGTGCGACTAAAAATCTCTCAATTGTTACCATGCTTTTAAAAGGTTAATAAAGTTTTATTTTGCATTATCTCTTTCTGTCATCTGTTGCTTGTGTGGGTGGAATGGCTAGAGCAAACATCAGTGAAGTACTTAGGTACTCTCGAGTCAGTATGCGTCCAGTAGGTGAATAGCTTGATGAATGACAGCTGTTTGCCCTGAGCTGACACTTGCAATTCACTTCATAACAGTTGCTGTCAACTGTTACTTTGACCAAGAGATTAAAAGTTTCATATTCTATTACTGACTCTGAATCACTTGATTCAGAATATTGATATTCACTTGAATATTGGCCAGCTAATTTAATGTTTGTTCTGTTCAAATCTGTAATTTCCATAAGGATGTTGCATATCTTGCACACGTTTATTAGAGGGCGAGGAACAACTGGAGGCTGCATAGCTGCTTTGAGGAAGGGCTGGGGGACAAGAAGTGTCTACTTATTCCTCAGCCTCTGCATTTTGAGTCCTTCCCTGTAAATGTCTCTGATACCTGTCTCTGGTGCTATTTATAGCTTCCTCAAGAACAGCATGGAACTGGCATGATTCTTGATAGCTCTGCTGCTGCCTACAGGGTTATGAATATCAGCAGAGAACTTGAACTACTATGAGAAGTCCATTGCAGCTATTTGTATGTAGATGCAGGGAGACAACGCTGGACTGGTTTACACTCTTCTTTCGTTGGAACCTTGTCTTTTGTAACTGGAGGTCTAAACTTTTTTTCAACCGAAATATTAGTTTCTACAGAATTAAGGCCTTAGTCTCTCATATTCACTGGAGAGAGACTTCACACTCCCACTGGTGAGTGGATTTTTCAGACCCTGTGTGAGCATGAGACCATGAATAAATATACACCCATACTTCTTACATGGGATGTGAAATCTGAAAAAAATAAAATTAGACCAATTATGTTGGGTGATAATTGTACCTTCCATTTAGGGACACTGGATGCTAGTCAGGAAGGCCCAAAGGCAGCTTTTTGCCTCTGCCGTATGGTTTCAAGACGTACTTGACTATACGCCTAACAAATTCCTTTGCAGGGCTCAGCATCAGTATGTATGAAAGGGCAGCCAGCCTTTGTCCACAGCAAAATAGCCCCTCAACGTGTGTGTTCTGCAGGTAAGTTAGTGCTAAACTGGTGCTTACCTGAAAAATTTCAGGGAAGCGTCTCAAGTCCAAATTCAGAGTTTTCCTAGGGTTTTCCTGCTCCTTGTTAGCAATACAGCTTGTCCAGGATACTCAAGATCAAATCTGCTTTTTAAGGCCTTTCTTTTAGCATTCATTTTGTAATTACTTCTGTATTTCACCTTAATGTCTAGATTTTATATAATAACCTAAAGAACTGTGCATGAGGTAAACTTCAGAGCAGTTCAACTAAGCCCTCATTTACTTACTAAAATAATTGGATTTTTATCAAGTAGTTATAAAATCCAGAGCCCAAATAAGTATTCCAGAACTTTATCCTTGCAATAAGGCTAAAATTTGTAATGGGAAAGATAGGTGTGTGGATTTTTAAAATGTTAGTCAGAAACTTTAGTAAGGAATACATTAATTGCTAGTCATAGATTTTTAGGGACCCTTATGGTTATCTAGTCTGACCTCGTGCATAACAGGCCATAAAACCTCACCCAGTAATTTTAGCATGAAGTCCAAAACTTTTGTTTGAGTTCTAGCATATCTTCAAGAAAGACATCCTGTCTTGACTGAAACTTAGTGATGGAGAATCACATCTGTAGATAAATTGTTCTTTTGGTTTAATTACCCTTGCTGTTAAAACTGGGTGCCTTATTTCTAGTCTGAATTTACCTAACTTTAGCTTCCAACTGTTGTATATCATTATGCCTTTTTTCTGTTAGATTAAAAAGTAGTTTGTCAGAAATCTCTTCCCCATGTGTAGGTACTTGTACAACATGAATAAGTCATTTCTGAACCTTCTTTTGGATAAACTTACATAGGTTGAGTTTCTAACTATAAGGCATATTTTCTAGAGTTCAAATCATTCTTGTAATTCTTTTCTGAGCTCTTTCCAATTATTCAACATCTTTAGATACTAGAACATGGTGTCTATCTCACTAATGCGGTGTGTAGAGAGGTAATATCAACTCCCTACACTAGCTGATATTTTCTGCTTGTATTTCCAGGGATTACATTCGCCCTATTAGCTAAGCATTGCACTGGAGTTTCCTGTTTAGTTGGTTGTCTCCGCCAAGTCCTTTTCAGTGTCTGTTTTCAGGAAGCAATCCCCCATTTCTTTTTGTTGCTAGAGGTATGATCTTGCATTGTGCTGTGTTAAAACAGATGTTCAAATGAGCCCACCTTTCCAAGTGATCCAGCTTAGTCTGTATAACTGACCTATCCCAATTGTTATTTAAAACTCTACTAATTTTGCCATCTGCAAATTTTACCAGCAATGATTTTATATTTTTTCAGATCATTGATAAAGATACTGAATAGAATAGAACTGAGATACATGTGGTGCCCCAGTAGAACCCCCATTCGATGACGATTCCCCAATTAATTTTTTTGTGATCTATCAGTTAACCACTTTTTAATCCATTTAATATGTGTGACATTGATGTTATATAGAGCTTTTTTTTACTACAGTGTCATGAGGGACTAAGTCTAATACCTTACTGAAGTCTAAGTTGGTTATGTCAACAGTTTATCATCATCCATACTTGTGATCTCATCAAAGATATCTGGTTTTTTTGTTTGTTTTACAAGACTTGTTTTCCATAAACTGGGGTTACCATAATCCAGCAAGCAAAAAAGAGGACGGGAGGAGCCCCGCCCCCGTCCTGCCCTAGCCCCGCCCCTCCCACTCCCCCCCCCCTCAGAACCCCCAACCCTCCCCCCGCTCCTTGTCCCCTGACTGCCCCCTCCTGGGACCCCTGCCCCTAACTGCCCCCCAAGACTCCACCCCCTACCTAAGCCTCCCTGCCTCTTATCCCCTGACTGCCCCCTCCTGAGACCCTCCCCCCATCCTAACTGGTCCCCTAGGACTCTACCCCCTACCTGTACCCTGACAGCCCCAACCCTTATCCACACCCCCACCCCCCAGACAGACCCCTGGGACTTCCACTCCCCACCCCCTGACAGCCCCCCCCCAT
>NC_048300.1:53318369-53318668 GCF_013100865.1 Trachemys scripta elegans | reverse complement strand
GCCCCCCCCCAGAACTCCCGACCCATCTAAACCCCTCTGCTCCCTATCCCCTGACTGCTCCGATCCCTCTCCCCACTCCTGCCCCCTGACAGACCCCCCAGAACTCCCAACCCCCCCCTTGTCCCCTGACTGCCCCCTCCTGGGACCCCTGCTCCTAACTGCCCTCCAGAACCCCACCCCCTACCTAAGCCTCCCTGTTCCTTGTCCCCTAACTGCCCCCTCCTAAGACCCCCCAAATGCCCCCCAGGACCCTACCCCCTACCTGTACCCTGACTGCCCAAAACCTTATCCACATCCCC
>NC_048300.1:53292719-53317975 GCF_013100865.1 Trachemys scripta elegans | reverse complement strand
GCCCCCCCCCAGAACTCCCGACCCATCTAAACCCCTCTGCTCCCTATCCCCTGACTGCTCCGATCCCTCTCCCCACTCCTGCCCCCTGACAGACCCCCCAGAACTCCCAACCCCCCCCTTGTCCCCTGACTGCCCCCTCCTGGGACCCCTGCTCCTAACTGCCCTCCAGAACCCCACCCCCTACCTAAGCCTCCCTGTTCCTTGTCCCCTAACTGCCCCCTCCTAAGACCCCCCAAATGCCCCCCAGGACCCTACCCCCTACCTGTACCCTGACTGCCCAAAACCTTATCCACATCCCCAGAAAGCCCCCCCCAAACTCCCGACCCCCCCCATCTCTTGACTGCCCCCTCCAAAACCTCCCTGCCCCTTCTCCAACCACCTGGCCCCCTTGTTGTTGGCCTTTCTTCACCTAATGTCTCGGTGAACTTGCTCAGGAACTGCCTGAGCCGCTGGGCAGCAGCGGGGGAGGAGCCCCAGACTGCCGGAGCCGATCTGCGACGCAGGGAGGGAGGGAGAGAGGGAGGAGGAGGAGCCCTCTCTGGCTGAGTGTCGGAGCCCCAAGTAAGTGACACCGGCCGGCCGGCAGCACTGTTAGCTGCGCGTGCTCTGCATGGGGGGGGGGGGGAGTCCGGACACTTACAAATTCCCCCTGGACGCTATTTTTAGCTTAAAAAGCCAGACATGTCCGGGGGAATCCGGACGAATGGTAACCCTACATAAACCCATGTTGATTGGTTTTTGTTATGCTACCATCCTTGAATTCTTTACTGATTGCATCCCGTATCCACCTTTCCATGCTTTTGACCAGGATCAATGTCAGGTTAACTGGCCTGTAGCTTCCCAGGATATCCCATTTGCCCTTTTAAAATTATTGGCACACCATTAGCTTTTTTTCAAGACTTCTGGAACTTCCTTAGTATTGCAGGATATGTTAATGATCAACATTAATGGTTCAGAGAGCTCACTGCTTTTAATATTCTTGGACGCAAGTTATCCATTTTTGCAGACTTAAAAATGTTTAACATTAATAGTTGCTCTTTTACATGTTCTTTAGTTACCATTAGAATAGAAGAACAGGAGTACTTGTGGCACCTTAGAAACTAACAAATTTATTAGAGCATAAGCTTTCGTGGACTACAGCCCACTTCTTCGGATGCATATAGAATGGAACATATATTGAGAAGTGGGCTGTAGTCCACGAAAGCTTATGCTCTAATAAATTTGTTAGTCTCTAAGGTGCCACAAGTACTCCTGTTCTTCTTTTTGCGGATACAGACTAACACGGCTGCTACTCTGAAACCTGTCATTAGAATAGAGCATTTCATTATCATTGTAAATTATGAATACACCATCCAGCCTCTTTCCAAATACCAAAGAAAAATATTTATTGAATACTTCTGCCTTTTCATGATAATTTTATCATTTTTGTTCAGAGTTGGGCCTATACCATTGCTGGGATTTCATTTGTTCCTGGTTATATTTAAAGAATTCCTTCTTGTTGTCATTTTAAGCTTACTGGCTGTGGATTTTTTCACAGCTTCCTTTAGTTTGCTTTATCAATTGTTTTCATTTCCTGAGTACTGGCTTGTACTCTTTGCTATCAGCTTCACCATTTTTCCATTTGTTACAAAAATTTTAAACTTTTATTGCTGCTTTTACTTCCCTCCTTTTACCAAGTAAGATAAAACCATGCTAGAAAGGGATATCTTGCCACTTAAAATTCAACTGTAATGCCGAAATTGTTTTATCAAGTAGAGACCTGCTTTATTTACTGTTTAAAAGAAGCACAGTACATGCTGACTGAAAAGGAGATGCAGAATCTAACACTGCTACCTTGAGTTATATATACTTACAGTGAATAAGGTTTTTGAGAAACATAATTATAATTCAAACAACATTTTAATACATAAAACCTGTGGTAAAATACTTCTATTCAATAATAGGCTGCTTATTTCATTACCAAACAAACCACGTTACCATACAAAGTGGCAACACAAAGCAACAAGAAAATCACTGCCATCTACTTTAAAAGTATGTTTTAGGTGAAAATGGTTGTGAGATTTTTGTGTTAATTAGTTTTTCATGCCTGTGAAGCAACTTATTTCCGTTTAGGAGATAGAACCTCTAGAAACGGAAATCTGAAGATTCACCATATCAGATCAGACTAAGTGTCCAAGTTGTGTGTCCTGTCTCTGGTTGTCCGATATCTGATCTTCACAAGAAAACCAAACACCCTTCCTCACGCACATAATGCCCAAACTCATTGTGCGATGCAGTAGTAGGGGAAGAGAAGGAAGATATTCTCTTCTGATTCCTGTTGGTAACTGATTCTTGACCTGAAACATAAAGAAAGCAGTACTTTAACTGAGCTTGTATAAACAAAAGTTGTTTGGTTGTAAAGCTTCTTTGAGAGAGAAGTGGAAATAAGATAAATGATTCAGTAAAACATTTAAAACCTATTTCTATGTTTGATACAGTGTTATCCTTCATTATCTCCTTTTGCTGTTTGGGTATCTTCTCTGCATACTTAATGGCTAATTTTCAATATCTTGGCAACTTCAATACAACGAACTTACTTTAGCTCCTTTTTGCAGGTTAGGAGAATTGCTCAGCTGCTTCGGCGATGGTGCCCAGAAATACCCAGGGTAGACATATAAACATTTTAAGCTATCCATTTTTTATAATAGAAAATGTTTATATACAAGCTGTCTACTTCTAAAGCCTCTGGAAGGTGGGTTGTTTATGTGAAATAGCATCTGAAGCTTAACTACACTATTATGTATGTGAAACTATAGTGTTGCCAGGTTCTGCAACAGGCAGCTAAGTATTGTGGCCCAATCTGCTTTACTAGAGGAACTAAAGCATCCTGGATGATTTTTAGCATTGTGTAGAATAGTGAAGCATTACTACGTAGTTGAATGTGACAAGCTTGGGACATGACAAAATAAGTATTAAAGTGACTCAGAAAAATTAATCTGTAACCATCCTGCTGATTCACAGTCTTACCACAGAGGTAATACTAAGTGACTTATCCAAGTGGCGACTAAGATGGATGAGTTTTATTGGAATGGCATGTCAGGGCTTCAGTAGAGAGAATAAATTCTTAGATAGGGAGGGAGCATAGGGTTTTGAATACAAGAGCCACAACCATTAAGCCTGAGGCTGTGGTTCGCAGATGTGAGTTACTGTTCTTTGCAGGCTCACTCACTTGGTACATCTGATTGTACTTCTATTCTCTCCTGGTTCAGAGCACTCCAATATGTCCTGCTGTGCTCATCTCCAGCCCTTGTCCTACTAACATATGGCAACAAAAGGAGGAAATGGCCACAGGCAATTGCGTGTAGAGGGGCTATGCTGTGGAGTAGCTGTTTTGCAGAAGACTGCAGCTGTGGAAATATCTATTACAGTATTGAGTACTTTTCTAGGACTATACTACAAGTGTTGGAGGGCATGTTATTATGACTCTTATTTGTATTACAGTAGGGCCCAGAGCCCTACTGTGATCAGATTGGGGCTTCACTGTATAAGGTGCTGTATAAACACCCAGTAAAAGGACAGTCTATACCCTGAGGTAGTTCCTCTTTTCTTTTGCACTATCTGAATGGTGCTTCACAGCTTTGTTTGGCCTTGGAGACTGCCCAGAACCCTGATCCTGCAAATAGTTATGATGTAGCTAACCTTACAATTGTGAGTAGTACTGTTGAAATCAATAGAAAAAGAGACTAGTCCAGTGCTTAGTGCTTGATCTGCAACAGGCTTCCTTGGGCAAGTCGCACATGTCTACACGGCAATAAAACACCCACAGCTGGTCTGGGTTAGCTGACTCTGGCTGTGGAGCTATAACATTGCAGTGTGGACGTTCGGGCTTGGGTAATCCCTCTAAGTAAAGTTTATTCAAGATGTGAGGAAAGTGACATGGAGTCTGTTAATGAAGAAAGCTCTGTGCTGTTTCTTCACCCACTTGGTAGCTTAATAGCTTTGTTTACCTAATAAGTAAAAATGGACCTTCGTTGTGTGTGTGGTTTTTTTTGTTGTTTGTTGTTTTTTGCATGAAGACCGGGCTAGTCAGAGAATCAAACACATGTTCCTTTGTCTAAGGCAGACCTGTTCACCAGCTCCCTGGTTTAAACACATTTTAAATATGGCTGGTTTAATCATACTTTAGTCCTAATCCTAGCATATATCCATAACTCTTAATACACACTGTGTATATGCATCATGCAAGAATATTAATGATCAGTGAGTTATTAGTTTTCAAATGATATCTACAAAGCATATTTTGTGCAAAGAGTATTATAGTAGTGTGTAGGGTGTGAATACAGGGGTTCTTAGGGTCACGGTAGGCATTCACTGTTTTGCTATAGAATTGATCATATACTCCCGCATTTGATCTGACTTGTCTAGAGACTAGTCCATTTCAAAAGACAGTAGTTGCAGCAGTATTAGATATAGGATTCCTAAAAGCAAAACAACAGTATTGTAAAATTAACTTTAGAGCTCCATCCAGCTCATATTGAAGACAATGGAGGTTTTGGTAGTGACTTCAGTGGACGTTGGATTGGGCCCTTACATACATTATTACCCAGAGTACTTTACCATCTCACAAATGCAGTATTGGCTGATCTGGATTTGGAGTCTGGAAACAAAGTTAAAAATCTATGAAAATGCACAGATCCCTTTTTCAAAAGCAGTTTATTGACTTGCATGCAACAGACTTAAGCAGACATTTAAACGAACAGGGCTCACATGCTTTGCACTTCACGGGCATTTTAGAGAAGAGGTTTTCAAACAGTGGCATCTGAAGCACTGTTAGGCTGCGCAGTGCTGTCATATGGTGCTAGTTCCTTACTTTTGCTGCTAAATTGCATTAAAATACAGCTAAAAATGCATTTCTTTCCTAATATTACTGTTCTGTATAAATAATTGCTGTAGATGATCATAGAATATATCCATGGACTGACCACTTCCTTCCATATTAATGCCAATCATGTACTGAATGGGAGGTGAGGTGTCTGAGACAATCTTACGTTACCTTCCATGCTATGAAAATGTTTGAAAATCCATGGCTTTTTTCCCCAGTTTTGTTCGCTAACTGCACACACTATTTTCTTCTTTTTAATATAATAAACATGTATGGTTGGATAGTCATGGAAATTTTCTATTTAATGCTACCTTTCCCTGTCAATTCCTTATTTTTAAGGAAGAAAGTGTAGCTGCTTTTAAAACATAACTGCATCATTGATCAAAATGCAACAGAACCATGTCAGCAGTTGTATAATAAAGTTGTATAATAACAAATCAGTATACAAGTGCAGTGAAGGGCATTTTTTTCTTTTTCAATAAACAGATTTGTTGCAGGCTTCCAAGCAGATTTATAAAAGCTAATGAGAAAATAACTTCAGTATTATGATAAATATCTTGACTTATTATTATTTAATTGTATTCCCCATAGCACTTAGGAGCTCTAGTCATGGACCAGGACCCCATTGTACTAGGTGCTGTACAAACACAGAACAAAAAAACAGTCCCTGCCTCAAATATGAGACGAGACAGCAGATGGATACAGACAGACCCATGGGGGAGTACAGAGAAACAGTGAGACAATATTGGTCAGCATGATAGAGGTCTATATAAGAGGTCAATACCCTTTGATATGCTATTTACATTAAGATATCACATATTTATATAATTAATTTACATGTACCAGAAGAGAACTTTAAAATCAAATAAATGCTTTATCTATACTTGAAGTACTGATAATTTTTCTCCAGACTTGAAACATACATCCTTGTGACTGTCTAAGGTTCAGGTAAACATCTTTATTTTTTGATAGGTCATGGTACCTCAGTGAATAGAATGAAAATCTTTAAGTTCTTGCATCATATTATTGGAGTGCCTTACAAGTTAAAACATTTTTCCCAATTATCTTGGGTATCTGAAGTTGCACTGCCATGTAACATTTCCTTACTAAATGAATAAAATAAATACACGCTAAGTTAAATGAAGTTTAACTTCAAAATAACATGCAATGAGATTTGTGGTCCTTCTAATGAGCTCAAAGAGAGTTCCACTATTGTAGGCCAGCTGCTGAGAAAAATGTGTCCTCCCATGCTCATGATCAAGGCCTTGAATTTGATTTTTTTCCATGGGTAACAAATGTAAAGAGCTGAGTATGATATGCTGTCCAGTACTCTGTGTGTTGCTGAGTAGCTGCTGTGTTCTCAACTGACTGGAGCTGTTGACCCTAATAAAGCTCCACTAATAGGTATGATAAATTGCAGTAAGCGGGAGATAACGAATGTATGTATCACTGTGGCCAAATCAGTCTGATAGACAAGGGTGCAGTCTTCAGGATACCCATAGATGCAAGATGGCACTCTTACTTCAAATAACCAAATTGCTATCAAGGAGTCCAGAAGGACCAAGACTTAACTGTCTTAATGATTGGAGGGCTGATTCTTTTGCTGGAGGAGGATGGTATGGATGTAGCAAATCCTTTCGAGCATCCCTCTCCCTGCCAGCATGATCTCAATCTTGCCTGAATTCAACTTCAACCTATTATGTTAAACACTTACCCTACTATGTTAAACACTGTGTTATGTACACATTCTTGCATTGGCAACATCTTGGTCCTCCTTGAAGTGTTTCAGGCAACTGACTGGGTGGGATTTTCATACCCAGTGCATAGACAACTCAGTTATTGTATCAGTTGAATTGGCCATGTATCAAGTCTGATCAAACTCAGAGAAATGCTTTTTCATAATGAAAGTGTCAAATACCTGTACTAACATGATGGTGTAGCTATGACAACACAGGTGTCACTGTAATGACTGTGATGGTCACCTTTTTAAAAACAAACTTATTTTTGTTCTACCAAAAATCTGAAGGAAATGAGATTTAAAAATCTGGTTTTAAAATTAAGGGTTAAGGATTCAGCTTGAGCCACATACAAGCAAGGAAAGTTGAGGTTGCTCTGGGTTTCTGTGCTTCTCCCTTCCCCCTTCAAATATTGTGTGGGGGTATAAGCTGCATGATGTTGATTTAAGTCAAAGGGAGAGATTTAGTTAAAAGCTGCCCACCACTTGGAAATTTTACAGAGTTCTGATCTGCCAGCTGTATATTTACTGATTTCTTCATAACACATTCCTGAAAATTATAACGTTCTGCTGGGACAAAGAAGAAAATTTAGGAGAGAGCCTCCTGATTTTGGTTAGGTTCTTAGTCTCTATTTCCATCAGGGTTAAGGAATAAAGGATCAACACAAACTGTAAGTTCAGTACTTAATAGGTCATAAAGAGTTTGTATATTCGTCGGCTGAATTACCCTGCAATGTGTTCTGGCCATATGTCAGAGGAAGTCTTATGTGAATTTGCTGTATGGATGAAATATTTCTGTTTGCTTTCAGGTCTTGAGTCTAAATTTAAGAACTTATAAAAATGGGCAGAATTTTCCTGGACCATATTGGTGGCACTCGTCTGTTCTCCTGTGCAAACTGTGATACAATCCTGACCAACCGCTCTGAGCTCATATCAACTCGCTTTACAGGAGCCACAGGGAGAGCCTTCCTTTTTAATAAGGTTGGTAAGAAATTAGATGACACAAGAGAGAGCTTCTTACGTTTGAAAATCAAGTTTGTGGGGGGCTAAGAATCCATCATCACGCTAACTGTTAAACCTTGGATTCAGCTGACATCCTGCTGTTGTGATTTTTGTTTAAAGGGTGGGTTTTTTTCCTTCTTTCTAACTTGCTCTTTTTAGGTCATTGAAATTTCACCGTAAATTGCCTAAACTATTGGAGTTAATGCTTAAAAGGCTACAGGGAGGATTGTGAATTTACTATCTTGCCAAAGTGCATGCAGTTAAACTCGAAGTATTCTGAATTCTATAATGTAAAGTTCAGGTTCATTGTAATACCTTTTATGCAGGGTTCCAAAGAGATTTACATTCATTTTTTTGTCTAATCTATTCCAGATTTTTATACCATGCCTATTGCTATGATATCTTTAAACTTCACAACACCATTGCAACTGTGTAGATAAATACTGTCCCCATTTTACAGGCAGGTATAGTGATGTACAAGTTGGTATCTTGACTAAGATTGGCAGAGTTGGGAATGAGCATAGAATATGGCTCCCAGTAGTGTGGGTGGGTGGTGTTGGTAAATATTTATGTAGAGACCAGGTTTTTTTAGGCTGACTCTGGCTTAATAACACAGATTTTCTGTGCTTTCTCAACAAATATGGCCAGGTAATCAGGGGTGTATTTTCTTGAAATTGACCATCAGCAACCAGACCTTGGTAACACTTTTTTGTTAGCATAGTCCTCCAAGGTACAGGCAAGAAGTGTCTTCAGTTAGTTAGGTGTGGTTTCAGAAAGCACAGCTGTGGTGTGTGCTGAGTTCTGTCAGTAGCACATATATGCAAGTCTTCTTCCGTATACTGCAAGTGTGTAAGGAAAGACAGCAGTAAATCTGTCTTCAGACTAGTCCAAAAAGTGTTGGATCTTTGGGTCCAAATCGTGTTTGTGAGAAACAGAGTTTTGGCTAAGGCTTTATGATTGTTGATCTCTGCAACCCCAACTTGCATCACTGTAAAGTATCAGATTATTATCTCCATTACAATTGTCATAGACATTGTTACTTTTCAGCAAGTTATTTACACTAGTGCCACATGTTTAGTTACCTAAACAAGTTACAGGTGGATTTTTTAACTGCTAGGATAAAGGAAAGGAAGGCATGCATTTGTACCGTCCCTAAAAGGCATGCACTTGTCAGCTCACTCAGTTTATCTTTCTCAAGCGGTGGGATTTTCAAAAGTACCAAAGGGATTTAAGAGCACATGTCCCATTGACTTTTGTTGAAAGTCAATGGGACTTATGCTCCTAAATCTCATCTTAATTTTTTTCCTGAAAACAGTTTTTAACTCTAATATTCCAGTGACTAAATTGACTGATCCATTCCTTTGATCACACCCATTGCTAATAATGGGTTTGGTATCAAGAAATTACTTCTGACATCAAGGGGTTACTAACTAAACTGTCGCATTGTGAGTAGCTTTATCTAATTGCTATGCCTTAGTTGGGCAAACTAAATAATACTTTGCACTTATGCTTTCTGTAGCAGGCTCTTGCTGTGCTTCACAAACAATGTAGGCTCCGAACACCCTTGTGAGGTAGATCTCTGAAAGCTCTGCCCTCACAGGCAGCAGAACTTTGGTAGTTTCACCTGTTATGTTTTAGCGCCCAATACGCACAGTGCTACAAGCTCTTCACTTAGACATTTTGTACTTTGACAGAGGTACCTTGGATTTCCTAGTAACTGGAAAATGGCTTTAAGAGTCTTGCCTTCGGTAGGCCTAATCTTTCTTCTCCTCATTCCCTTATATTTTTCTCAGGTGGTAAATCTACAGTATAGTGAAGTTCAAGATCGGGTCATGCTCACTGGCCGCCACATGGTTCGAGACGTGAGCTGCAAGAACTGCAACAGCAAACTGGGTTGGATCTATGAATTTGCCACTGAAGACAGCCAGCGCTACAAGGAAGGCCGTGTTATCCTGGAAAGAGCTTTGGTCCGAGAGAGTGAGGGATTTGAAGAGCATGTTCCATCCGATAATTCCTGAAGAGATGTCAGCCTCTTCTCTGGTTTTCTTCAGTGAAACTCAAAAAATAAAAAATAAAATAAAAAAACAACAAAAAAATTCTACTTGTATACACTGTCACCTTAGCATCAGAGTTGGATTCATTAAACTATGGACTGGGAAAGATTGCGAGAGAATTTCAGATGGAAACTTCCTTTCTTTATTCATTTAATTTTTACTTTTCTCCCAACAGCTGTTTGTAGAGAATGTTGAACAGATGCTGTGATTTTTTTCTCCTTTGCATTTACATCTCTTTGATCTGAGATTGTATCTACAGCTAACAGTGGGCTGAAAGGAAAATAATCTGGATAGATCTTTTGTTAGAGAAATCATTGGTTTTTAGTTCATATAAACTCTGATACATCAATAGAAAATTATTTTAAGTCCAAAGGGGTTTTTTAATTTACTTTCCAATTTTTGATCTAAGTTTTTAACTTTTTTTACCCAGTCCTTTCACCAGATATACTAGTTTAAGAAAAGAGATCTGAATTTGTGACGAGTGCAAAAGGTTCAGTGTTGGAACGGCTTGTGCTGGCCATTGTGCCATATTCTTGTTGAGGTTGATCGGTAGCGCAGAGCCCATTCTTTCTTGTTATTCTTGACCCAAAGATGTCACCAGTCCTCATTTATTTGTAAAGTCCCTTTCACCATATAATTGCGATTGGAAGCTATTTTTGAAATGGGGCAAAACTGTTTGGCTTTTTTTCTTTTAACTGATGTAACTTATAAGCATAGTAATAATCTAATGTAATAATTGTCTGTTTAGTCTTGTGTTGCTTTAAAAATCAGAAGCTGTTTGTAATGATGGGGTTTACTGAGTAACTACTGTTGCAGTAGTGAATGTGTTTTTTTCCTTTTCGTCTCTTTACTAACCTCATTAAGTAGACAAAGCTATTGCAAATCTTAATTCTTGTTCAAATGGCTTTCTTTTTTAACCCAAGATTTTGTGTTAAAAACACAGCTACAGGGGAGGAGGAGGAGAATGCTAGCATGTGCATTCGTGCATATAGCATACAACCTGCAACTTTTTTAAACAGCTTGTTTTCAAATGCTGCTTCTGGTATTGAAACTCGTATCTATCTTTCAAAATGTTGTTGCATCTTTCTATTGTGATGTTACACCTTTTGTCTTTCTGACTAGCAGAACAGGCTTGCCTGGTTGTAATTACTGACTTGATTCCTGCTTCCTTCCTGTAGAAGTCAACTATTTTAAGATATTGAAATCTTACTTACCTCTTGGCAAAAGTGTTCTCCATTATCTTTCTTAAGGGTGCCCAAACGTTGTGACTTGGAACCACACTGACAACTTGTTAAGAACCCAATGGCTGCACCTAATTTGAATGTTAGTTATGTACTGTTCTTTATCAGAAATAAATATGCATAGATATAGTTTCTGCCTGAACTTAGATTTTTGTGAACCAGCAACTAATATTTGTTTAACTCCACTAGCAAGCAGTGTCAACAAAACAAGGCATCCATAGGCCCTATCTCTGTATCTGAAACAGCAGACAGGAGGGTGGGGGTGTAATATTCCAGAGGGTTCCTTTGGCCACTGGGCTGTGCTTTGGCCACCCTGTGGCTTAAATCTGTCACCTATTAGTTCTATAGTAAAGCTACTTTTAAGTTATGTCGTTTAGCGGGAACACAATGTAGATTCACATACCAGAACTATTTTGAATCAAGGTACATAAACAGTAGTGTAACTTGTGCCTCAAATGAGTCAGCTCTTCATGAGCCTGAAAATGGCCATTGGAGTGATTCTCTGCAGTTCTCTTCGTGTCCTTTTGGTGTTACAGTACAATAAAATTTGTGTTGTCCTGAATTGTCTCCCACCAGTCTGGTTTTTTTACCTTTGATTATTCGCAAAATTCAGTGCAGCGTAGGATCAGTCAATTGAGCAAATGACTGCGGTTCAACAATATGAGAACAGGAAATGGTTCAATATCTCATGTTGTCTGAGCAGGTGGCAATAAGAGCACAGCCAAGGACTACTCATGGTTTAGCACAGTGTACAGGCTGCTTGCAGCCCAATCAGCACACGTGTGGTCCATGTGACATCCTCAGGGCTGTAACTAGGATGCAGTGGGAGGGGCACTGACCCAGGATGCGGCGCTGGGGGTGGGGGGCATGGGGCAGTACAGGATCAGGGTTAGCCTGTGGCATCAGGCCCAGCAGCAGCAGTGCCCCCCAGCAGGATTGGGCCCAGCAGCATCAGGAGGAGGGCAGGGTGCTCAGTGAGGATTGCGGGTCCAGTGACCCCAGCTGGAGCAGGCTCCCTAGCACTAGGGCCGTGGTGGGCAGGGCGTGCTGTATCGCCGAGCTTCCTGCAGCCAAGGTAGGAGACCAATGAGCACGGGAAGGTGCTGCAGGGTGCAGGCAGTGCATGGGGGACAGACTCTACGTGGGGGGACTGGTAGCTGGGGACAGTCCTTGGAGGGGTTGAATCCTGTGGGGGCAGGCCTGGGTGGTGCTGGGTGAAGTTGCTGAAGGGCAGTACCTAGGTGGGGGACTGGGTGCATGGGGGGCAGTCCTGAGTTGGGAATGCATGCTGCACTGGGCAGGGCTGCCCATCTTGGCAGGCAGCCTCTGCAGCTATGCTCTCTGGGTACTCAGCCCAGCCGCAGCGCAGAAGTGAGGGTGGCAATTCACCATGCCGTGCCACCCTGACAAATTATTTTTTACAATGTTTTGACTTATTTTGCTAGTTTAAAATGCTTTTGGTAGACATTTGCCCATGTTGAAGTGAAAAGTACTATATCGATTTGAATCATATTGCTGTCATATAACAAATACTAAACCTTACTCTTTTTGTAGATATACAGGTAGTATACATGTATTGTGTGGATGCAGCCCACATAATACTTAGAGAGCTGCCTATGTGGTCCACAGTGGTAAATAAGTTGAGAGCCACAGGTTAGAAGGTATAGAGCACGGCTTCATAGTCTAAAAGTGGTCTTGAACCTGTTGTTTGAGTTCAAAGGTGATACTTTTATTTAAAAAAATAAGTGGCAATAGAATAAACAGGAAATAATTATTCTTTAATTTGAAGGCTACCATATAATTCCCCTTATGTCTTCCTGGAGACAGTCCAACAAGCTAAATACAAGTTTCCACGGGAATAGTTCAGGTCTCAATTCCTACCCTTTCCAGTATTGGCTTAAATGGTTTCATACCCACGGCTGTATGTATTTGGAACTTCAGGAATATTTTTTGTTTGTTTGTATGTGAGCTGTTTGTGCAGAGTGATGCACGCTTGTGATACTTGAGCATGATACTTGATTTATTTTAGCTGCTGAAGAACATGCAATGGGGTGGGCAGAAAGGAGAACAATTATTGGGTACAGTATACAATCGGGGCCTAATCCCATTTACATTAAGGCCCATTTACATTGGCAGAGTATCAGGCCATGAGACTCCTAAAGTGTCTTTCTTTGTGTGCTATGATATGAAAGCACGCTATTGGGTGAACTCATTAAGAACCCACTAGTCTCAAGCAAGACTGTTATAGTTTTAGATTAAAACTGAATCCCATGCATTTTGGTTTGCTCAGTCCCCCTCAATAGAATCTCTGTGGCTGAGTGTTGAGTGGGAGGAATTGGCTCTCACTTCTGGTTTTTCCTCCTCTTTGTGATGGTGACACTTGGTGTGTGTAAGCGCAGGTCTACTGCTAACCTAACTTGCCTGTAGGGGACAATATATGGTTAAAAGAACAGGAGTACTTGTGGCACCTTAGAGACTAACAAATTTATTAGAGCATAAGCTTTCGTGGACTACAGCCCACTTCTTATGGATTAGCATTTTGTCCCTGTGCCAGTAGATTGAGTGGAAAATCTCACTTCTACAACTCATTAGTGATTAACAAAGAGAAGAATTTGCCACTTGATTTTAAACGTTAATGACCAACAAAATATTTTGTATTATTTGAATCCCAAGCTAAAACTTTATTATGTATCTTAATTAGAATTGCTAAGATTCATCTTTAGAGCACCAAGGTGCGTGAGGTAATACCTTTTTTCTGGGCCAACTTCTGTTGGTGAGAGAGACAAGCTTACATGGAGCTCTTCAGGTCTGGGACTACAACCACTAAACTTTGTCTTTGTCAAAACATGACTGTCTTGTCTGGGGGGGTTAGAAAACAGCATGCTATAGATCTATGGATTGAAAATCATGGCATTTTAATTCAATAAAGTTTTCAATGGGTGTTCAAAAAAAAATAAGAAATTTACAGCTCACCAAGAATTACTTACAAGCCAATGTTTTTTTTGTTCATCTATCTAAGCATTGAAAATTAACATAGGAGACAGAAAGGAAAGAGGTTCATATACACCTGATTTCTTGAAGGGCAAGAATTGGAGCAGGTACTTTACACCGTATCCATAGTCCCACATAACAGCCTTTCTGTCCTATGAGAGAACACCCAGTAAGTCTAAGGCCTGGTCTACACTACGGGTTTAGGTCGACTTTAGCAGCGTTAAATCGAATTAAGCCTGGACACGTCCACACGACGAAGCCCTTTCTTTCGACTTAAAGGGTCCTTTAAACTGGTTTCTTTACACCACCTCCGACGAGGGGATTAGCGATAAAATCGGCCTTTGTGGGTCGGAATTGGGGTAGTGTAGACGGAATTCGACATTATTGGCCTCCAGGAGCTATCCCACAGTGCTTCATTGTGACCGCTCTGGACAGCACTCTCAACTCAGATGCACTGACCAGGTAGACAGGAAAAGACCCGCGAACGTTTGAATTTCATTTCCTGTTTGCTCAGCGTGGAGAGCACAGGTGACCACGCAGAGCTCATCAGCACAGGTAACCATGATGGAGTCCCAGGATCGCAGAAGAGCTCCAGCATGGACCGAACGGGAGGTACGGGATCTGCTCGCCATATGGGGAGATGAATCAGTGCTAGCTGAACTCGGTAGCAGTAAAAGAAATGGCAAAGTATTAGAAAAGGTCTCCAAGGCCATGAAGGACCGAGGCCATAACAGGGACACACAGCAGTGCCGCGTGAAAATTAAGGAGCTACGGCAAGCTTACCACAAAGCCAGAGAAGCAAACGGAAGGTCCGGGGCAGAGCTGCAAACTTGCCGCTTCTACGCGGAGCTGCATGCCATTCTAGGGGGTGCAGCCACCACTACCCCAACCATGTGCTATGACTCCGTCAATGGAGAAACACACAGGGAAGACGGTTCGGGGAATGAGGAAGATGAGGATGTAGGTAGCTCACAGCAGCAAGGAAGCGGAGAAACCGGTTTCCCCAACAGCCAGGATATGTTTGTGACCCTGGACCTGGAACCAGTAACCCCCGAACTCACCCAAGACCCTCAGGGCACACAGGAGACCTCTGGTGAGTGTACCTTTGTAAATATTTGTAAACATTACACATGGTTTAAAAGCAAGCGTGTTTAATGATTAATTTGCTCTGGCAATCGCGGCCAGTACATCTACTGGAAAAGTCTGTTAACGTGTATGGGGATGGAGCGGAAATCCTCCAGGGACATCTCCAGAAAGCTCTCCTTCATGTACTCCAGGCCAGTAGCACGTAGTCTGGAATCATTGCATAACAAAGCATGGCAGCATATGGTCCCGGTGTTTGCTGGCATGCAGACAATATCCATTCCTTATCTCTCTTTGTTATCCTCAGGAGAGTGATATCATTCACGGTCACCTGGTTGAAATGGGGTGATTTTATTAAGGGGACATTCAGAGGTGCCCGTTCCTGCTCTTCTGAACAGAAATGTTCCCCGCTGTTAACCACGCGGTGGGGGGAGGGGTGAAGTGATCATCCCACAGATTCGGGGGTGTGTGTGTGTGTGTGGGAGGGTGGTTTACTTGGGTTTGTGCCGCATGTTAACCGGGAAACCGCAGCCCCTCCTTTTACATTGAAAACCCATTTTAAATGGCCAACCCAATTCATCCTTGATATGGGAAATGCGCTGCTGTTTGAAACTTTTCCCGCATGTTAAGAAGGTTAAAAAAGCCAAAACACTGTGGCCTACCATGGCTGCCTGCAAGCCGAAATATGTTGCCTGAGGCACTGCGTGAGTGATCTCTCATACCAAACCGGCAGGCAGAGGAAAAATGCGACCTTGTAATGAAAGACTGTACCCATTGTTCTCTAAAATGTCTTTTTTTAACCACCTCTCCCTTCTCCTCCACCAGCTGCAAATGTTTCTCCTTCGCAGAGGCTAGTGAACATTAGAAAGAGAAAACGTAGGACGCGGGACGATATGTTCATGGAGCTGCAGGTGTCCTCCCACGCTGATAGAGCACAGCAGAATGCGTGGAGGCAGTCAATGTCGGACATGAGAAAAGCACAATATGAACGAGAGGAGAGGTGGCGGGCTGAATGGCGGGATGAAAAGAGCAAGTGGCGGGCTGAAGACGATAGGTGGCGTCAGCTTGCAGACAGACGGCAAGAGTCAATGCTCTGTCTGCTGGAGCATCAAACTGATATGCTCGAGTGTATGGTTGAGCTGCAGGAAAGGCAGCAGGAGCAGAGACCGCCGCTACAGCCCCTGTGTAACCAATAGCCCTCCTCCCCAAGTTCCATAACCTCCTCACCCAGACGCCTAAGAACACGGTGGGGGGGCCTCCGGCCACCCAGTCACTCCACCCCAGATGATCGCCCAAGCATCAGAAGGCTGGCCTTCAATAAGAGTTAAAGTTTTAAAATGCAGTGTGTCCTTTTCCATCCCTCCTCCTCCCCCACCCATCCCAGGCTACCTTGGCAATTATCCCCCTACTTCTGTGAGGAACTAATAAAGAATGCATGAATGTGAAATAACAATGACTTTATTGCCTCTGCAAGCGGTGCTCGAATTGGGGAGGGGAGGGTGGGGTGGGGTGGTTGGTTTACAGGGAAGTAGAGTGAACCGGGTCGGGGGGAGGCGGGTTGGAGGGTTCATCAAGGAGAAACAAACAGAAGTTTCACGCAGTAGCCTGGCCAGTCACAAAACTCGTTTTCAAAGCTTCTCTGATGCGCACCGCGCCCTGCTGTGCTCCTCTAACCGCCCTGGTGTCTGGCTGCGCGTAATCAGCGGCCAGGCGAGTTGCCTCAACCTCCCACCCCGCCATAAAGGTCTCCCCCTTACTCTCACAGATATTGTGGAGCGCACAGCAAGCAGCAATAACAATGGGGATATTCTTTTCGCTGAGGTCTGAGCGAGTCAGTAAACTGCGCCAGCGCGCTTTTAAACGTCCAAATGCACATTCCACCACCATTCGGCACTTGCTCAGCCTGTAGTTGAACAGGTCCTGACTACTGTCCAGGCTGCCTGTGTACGGCTTCATGAGCCATGGCATTAAGGGGTAGGCTGGGTCCCCAAGGATCACGATAGGCATTTCAACATCCCCAACGGTTACTTTCTGGTCCGGGAAGAAAGTCCCTTCCTCCAGCTTTCGAAACAGACCAGAGTTCCTGAAGACGCGAGCATCATGTACCTTTCCCGGCCATCCCACATTGATGTTGGTGAAACGTCCCTTGTGATCCACCAGGGCTTGCAGCAGCATTGAAAAGTACCCCTTGCGGTTTACGTAGTCGGTGGCTTGGTGCTCCGGTGCCAAGATAGGGATATGGGTTCCGTCTATGGCCCCGCCACAGTTTGGGAATCCCATTTCAGCAAAACCATCCACTATTGCCTGCACGTTGCCCAGAGTCACTACCCTTGATATCACCAGGTCTTTCATTGCCCTGGCAAATTGGATCACAGCAGCCCCCACCGTAGATTTGCCCACTCCAAATTGATTCCCGACTGACCGGTAGCTGTCTGGCATTGCAAGCTTCCACAGGGCTATCGCCACTCGGTTCTCAACTGTGAGGGCTGCTCTCATCTTGGTATCCTGGCGTTTCAGGGCAGGGGAAAGCAAGTCACAAAGTTCCATGAAAGTGGCCTTACGCATGCGAAAGTTTCGCAGCCACTGGGAATCGTCCCACACCTGCAGCACGATGCAGTCCCACCAGTCTGTGCTTGTTTCCCGGGCCCAGAATCGGCGTTCCACGGCATGAACCTGCCCCAGTGACACCATGATTTCCACATTGCTGGGGCCTGTGCCTTGTAAGAGGTCTATGTCCATGTCAATTTCCTCATCACTCTCTTCACCGCGCTGCAATTGCCTCCTCGGCTGGTCTGGGTTTCGCCTTGGCATGTCCTGGCTCTGCATATACTCCAGGACAATGCGCGTGGTGTTCATAGTGCTCATAATTGCCGCGGTGATCTGAGCGGGCTCCATGATCCCAGTGCTAGCTATGGCGCCTGGTCAGAAAAAAGGCGCGAAACTAGTATCTGACGGACCAGGAGAAGGAGGGAGGGCGGGAAGGAGGGAGGGCCGAGTGACGACATGGCGAACAGGTACAGGTACAGGGAATTAAAATCAAGAAAGGTGGCTGTGCATCAGGGAGAAACACAAACAACTGTCACACAGAATGGTCCCCCCAAAGATTAAACTTAAAACCCTGGGCTTAGCAGGCCGTTGATTTCACGGAGGAAGGGGAAGCAAATGAATACGGAACAAATCTATTTTTTACATCTTAAGCTGGCAGCCGACGGTGCAGCATGACTGATAGCCTCTGCAGTATGATGACGACGGTTACCAATCGTAATATACCATCTTCTATCAAAAGGCAAGGGGCTGCTGCTGTGTAGCAATGCAGCCCCACGTCTGCCAGCACCCAGATCGCCCTCGGCCTCTTCTGGGTGCTTAGCAGACAATACTGGGCAATTGGCAGAAAATAGTATACTATGACTGATAGCCATCATCATTGAGACAGTAGCATGTCTGCCCAGGTGCCCATGATTGACAGCCACTGCAGTATGATGACGACGGTTACCAGTCGTAATATACCATCTTCTACCAAAGGGCAAGGGGCTGGTGCAATGCAGCCCTACAGCTGCCAGCCCCACGGCTATTAGTCATGCTACACCGTCTACCGCCAAAAGGCAGTTAGCAGCTGCTGCTGTGTAGCAATGCAGTCCCACGTCTGCCAGCACCCAGAGGACATATGGTGACGGTGAGCTCAGCTGAGCTGAGCGGGCTCCATGCTTGCCGTGGTATGTTGTCTGCACAGGTAACCCAGGTAAAAAGGCGCGAATCTATTGTCTGCCGTTGCTGTGACGGAGGGGGAGGGGCCTGACGACATGTACCCAGAACCTCCCGTGACACTGTTTTGCATCATCCGGGCATTGGGATCTCAACCCAGAATTCCAATGGGCGGCGGAGACTGCGGGAACTGTGGGATAGCTGTGGGATAGCTACCCATAGTACAATGCTCCGGAAGTCGACGCTAGCCTTGGTACTGTGGACGCGGTCCGCCAACTAGAGCACTTAGAGCATTTTATGTGGGGGGACACACAATCGGCTGTATACAACCGATTTCTATAAAACTGGCTTCTATAAATTCGAACTAATTTCGTAGTGTAGACATACCCTAAGATAACTACCTGCAAATCTGGAACTGTAAGAGTAAGTCAGACTACAATGTGCTTTTAAAACAGGGCATGTACTGGGAATAGCTTTTGCTTCTCTCTTTGAATTGCAGGAGGGGAAAAAAATTGAATTTTAACTGTTTAAACTTGCTGATTTAGGGGAAGCTATGAAAAGTAAGTTGCCCTGGGTGACATGGAAACAGGATTGGGCAGAGAAATAGTGGCTGTTAGTTCAGAAGCTTCTGCCTGGTCTATACCAGTCTTCACACTGTGGAGTGCAAAAATGAGTATGCTCACTTTTTTCATGTAATTCATACTCAAAAGCTCTGTTAATGAAGCTTCCGTCAAATGGCTAAATTACAGTTCAAACTGGTTGGCTCTTAACTTTCTAGGCCAGTGGAATTTGGAATGTGTTTTAGAGAGTGGATGCATATTTGTTACCTCCAGGCATGGATGATTGCAATGTTCTATACAGTAGGTAGGGTTGACACCAAAGAGGTATTCACTACTAACAGGGAAACTTGCGACTGCCTCAACCTGATGGTTCTATGCTGCACTGGCTCCCAGTCCAATGTAGGATCCATTTAAGGCCACTAATGTACTGGGTCTCTTTTCTGTTGGGTGATTTACCATAACTGCTGTGATTCTCAGGGATACCAGGAAATGAGTGTGTTTGCTACTCTGAAACTCTCAGCAGCTGGCCCATGCCTTTTAGCTCTCAGAGTGCTGCTTCAGCCCTGAATGAGAAAGCAACTACAAAGAGGAAGTGATTAGCTCTTGTCGTCTTCAAGTAGGATCCCCAGGGGTGCTCCACTCTAGGTGTGCTTGAGCCACCTGTGCCTTTGATTGGAGATTTCTCATAGCAGTGTCCATTTAGCCTGTGCATGCGTGTTACTCGGTCTTGTGCCCTGTGCCATTGTTATATAGCACTGCATGGGCAAACTGCCCTCAGTTCTTTTCAGGTGCCTCGCCTGAGGTGGACCTCTGGCACTTGTCCATGTTATTTTACCTCAACTGTGCCCTAGTCTTTATTCTAGTAGTTTTTATAGTAGTTCTTAGTATTAGCCAGTAATTAGTAAGTAATAGCAGTCTTTAGATTCCTTCTTGGGGGGGGGGGGGATAAAAACCTCCCAGTGAACTAGAAGCATCTTATGCTCGGTTCTCCTGGTTTCAAACACTGTCTGTTGTGCTGGGAGGCAATCCTGGTGAGCAATGGATACTGCTGGTGCATCCATTGCTTCAGGGAGTCACACTTCGGGGCAACGTGAAACTTCTGTCTGGTGTTGAAATCTAGAGCCAAAAAACAGGGAGATCAGACATTGTCCATTCATGATAGAGCGTTCACTGCACCCAGCTTCTGACCCAACCCAGGGACCCATCCCAGTACACTGGTCTCTGAGTAAGTCTGCTGCTTCCACTGTCTCCAAGATGCACTCCTCGAAGGCCCAAGAGGAAGAGCCAAGATTCCTTTCATAAAACTTCCAAAGATGGCCCCTCAAGCGCTTGAGAGCGATTCTCTATCTTAAAAAAAAAAATTGCGGTCTCAAGTAACCCCAGCGACTTCAGTACCTTTTGTTCTCCAATCCAGTAGCCATGAGGGTACCACTAAACCGAAAGACTGCAAAGTCTGAGGCCTGGGGAATCGTTGATAACATTGGTGGACCAAGGCGACAAGAAGAGCTCTTCCTCTGTTCACTCAGTACTGAAGAAGCCCACTCAGGCTCCAACTGGACTTCCCTCAGAACGGCCGAGAATCACGATACTATCAGCTCTATCAACCACTATCACTTTGGTGCATGGCATGGACTTGGTTCCGACAGCATGCTTAGTACTGCAAGAGGTTTGTTTTCCCTGAGACCTGACTGTATCTGAGATGTCCGGCTCACCACTGCTTGGCTCCAACGTATTTTCAGTACCGGAAACATTAAGATCTCTGGAAATTTGCCCAGGACTGACAACTTCACCTCCATTTTCTTCTGGTGCTCCACCATTTCACAGTGAATTGGAGGAAGAGGATTCTGATGAACACCTTGCCTCGGTCTCCCAAATATTAGTACAGGGTTCTCCTCCTTATCCTATAGACTAGACGCTCTTTTCCAGGAGTCTCTGAAGGACAAAGCTGGAGTCATCATAATACTTCTGACCTGGCCCAGATAAACATGGTTTCCTTAGCTGATACAGCTGGCTGTTTACTCACTGATCACTCTCCAGGCCATTCCACATCTACTCTCCCAGGAAGGCAGGAAGATTCTTCACCCCAATCTCAGAGTTCTTTATCTCAAATGGTGGCTGGTCAGTGGCTCATGGGATGAGAAACAACCTGCTCAAAAGAGTAAAAAGAATATTGTTACACAGCAGAAAATGGTCTATTCTTCAAGTGATTGCTCATGTCAATTCCAATCAGGTGTGCGTGTGCCGCATGCATGGCAGTGGGAAAATTTTTCCCCTTGCAGTATCCGTCAGGTTGGCCTCAGCACCCCCTGGGGTAACGCCTTCATGGCACTCAATATAGGGCCCTGCTAACCTGCCACCCCCTCGGTTCCTTCTTTCCATCACTGATGGTTAGCCGGAACGCCTTTGGCTCTTGCCTTGGCAAGCATGTTTTGGCAGTGTCCTATCCATGTATATATAGTTGTTAAATAGTTGTAGTTGTAGTAGTTACTTTGTGGTAGCTTAGTTCTATAAGTTTTCCTTGGGGTTGCCCCCCATTCCCCACAATGCTCTCCCAGCAGCAAGGCATACCGCAATCCTCTGGGTTTAAAGCCTGCAAGGACTGTGGCAAGTGTACAGTGATTTCCCTACAACCCCCCCCACCAAATTTCCCCAACACCCCCCCCAGTTTTGTTAACTAGTTACATGCCAAACCTGGTGGCTGAACTTTGCGACTTTGTCCTCACCCACAACTATTTCACATTTGGGGACAATATATACCTTCAAGTCAGTGGCACTGCTATGAGTACCCGCATGGCCCCATAGTATGCCAACATTTTTATGGCTGACTTAGAACAACGCTTCCTTACCTCTCATCCCCTAACGCCCCTACTCTACTTGCACTACATTCATGACATCTTCATCATCTGGACCCATGGAAAAGAAGCCCTGAGTAATTCCACCATGATTTCAACAATTTCTATCCCACCATCAACCTCAGCCTAGATTAATCCACACAAGCGGTCCATTTCCTTGACACTACTGTGCTAATAAGCGATGGTCACATAAACACCACCCTATACCGGAAACCTACTGACCGCTATACTTACCTACATGCCTCCAGCTTTCATCCAGGACACACCACACGATCCATTGTCTACAGCCAAGCTCTAAGATACAACCGCATTTGCTCCAATCCCTCAGACAGAGACAAACACCTACAAGATCTTTATCAAGCATTCTTAAAACTACAATTCTCACTTGCTGAAGTGAAAAAAACAGATTGACAGAGCCAGAAGAGTACCTAGAAGTCACCTACTACAAGACAAGCCCAACATAGAAAATAACAGAATGCTATTAGCCATTACCTTCAGCCCCCAACTAAAACCTCTCCAGCGCATCATCAAAGATCTACAACCTATCCTGAAAGATGATCCCTCACTCTCCCAGATCTTGGGAGACAGGCCTGTCCTCGCTTACAAGTCAGATTATGACCAGGAGGCTGCCAGGCAACTCTCCAACACCACATTCTACAGGCCACTATCCTCCGATCCCACTGAGGAGTACCAAAAGCAACTACACCAACTGCTCAAGAAACTCCCTGCTATAGCATAGGAAGAAATCTACACAGACACACCCCTAGAGCCCCAATCAGGCGTATTCTATCTGCTACCCAAGATCCATAAACCTGGAAATCCTGGACGCCCCATCATCTCAGGCATTGCCGCTCTTACAGCAATCTTATCTGGCTATGTGGACTCTCTCCTCAGACCCTACGCTACCAGAATTCCTAGCTATCTTTGAGACACCACCAACTTCCTGAGATACAACCACATTGTCTCTGTCTGTGGGATTGGAGCAAAACACCTACAAGATCTTTATCAAGCATTCTTAAAACTACAATGCCCACTTGGGGAAGTGAGGAAACAGTGACAGAGCGAGACAGGTACCCAGAAATCACCTACTACAGGACAGGCCCAACAAGGAATATAACAGAACACCACTAGCCATCATGTACAGCCCCCAGCTAAAACCCCTCCAGCACATCATCCACGATCTACAACCTATCCTGGAAAATGATCCCTCACTCTCACAGACCTTGGGAGACAGGCCAGTCCTCGCTTACAGACAGCCCCCCTGAAAACTGATAATTTATTCCTACTCTTTGTTTCCCATCTTTTAACCAGTTACTGATCCATGAGAGGACTTCCCTCTTATCCCATGATGGCTTACTTTTCAAAAGTCAATTTAAATTAAATACATTTTTTTTTTAATTTATATTTTTTTAGAAATCTAGACCTGTTGTGTTGTTGTAATTTGCATTACCTGATGTTAAATTTGCATTATCCTAACAAAACTTTTACTTTATTCATATCTCTTTTATATATATCATCAGTCCTGACACCCCTGCCTGTAAATTTGAACCCCCCCCCCCCCACTAATTTCAATTCCTGGGAAAACCACTGCAAGTGTATGCCTAGGAGTGAAACCGCACTTTGTGTCTGAAGTGTTTGGGGGAGAGCCACCTGAAGGAGTGCTGCAGGATCTGCAGGGGGTTTCGCCAGAGAATCCTTAAAGACCAGGAGCAGCACCTTAAGATCCTCCTGATGGAGGCAGCAAACTGTCTGCAATTGGACCCTGGCTCGACAGAGCCGACCTCTTCCTTGGTGTGATGTGCACTGGCGGCGCACGAGTCGGTGCCGAGAAGGACTCCTCTACAGACCCTTGGCACCACCACAGCTCTGCCAACAAGATGCAGGCCACAGGGAGGCATCGGTCTCAATCCCCGGTGCCCCAGAAGAAAAAGAGGC
This sequence comes from Trachemys scripta elegans, assembly GCF_013100865.1. NCBI lineage: Eukaryota > Metazoa > Chordata > Testudines > Emydidae > Trachemys > Trachemys scripta. The sequence goes on along the minus strand of NC_048300.1, from coordinate 53,293,959 downwards.
TGGAGAGGGGCCGCTCTCCCCCGGCCAAACCTAAAGAGCCTACCACCGTGAGACCCGAGTCGGGCCACGCCTCTGCCCCACTGCCTACCAGGGTCGTGTCAACTCCTGCCCCCTTGGAGGTTCAGTCGAGTCCGGACCCCCACCGCTCTCTGGCCCGACAGAGCCGAGAGCTGCAGCTGGCCTCCATGCCAGAGGCATTTGAGGCTGCTTGGGACTTGCTGGAGCTCACGCTGCCATCTTCCTCCCCGAGGCATGACAAGTCTCTGGTGCTGATTCGTCCACTGGTACCATCGAGGGGCAAGTCAGCAATGATGGCGTGGCACTCCTCATCGCCTGCGCATCATTCCCCAGCACGGGCTGCCCACGGGGGGAGCTGCACTGGTCCCCCGCCCACAGTACGGATCACCAGCACCTGTGAGCACGGCTCCTCCATGGTCATCCTATTCGGCGTCATCGGAGGAGGACTTGTATTCTCCAGCAGTAGCAGGAAGTCCAGGTCCCGGTGTGATTGCTAGCCCTACCCCGCGCTGTGGCTGGGTCAGTGGAAGGCCCGGACCCAGTGGCCCTTCTGGCTGCCCAGGTCATTTCACCAGACCCAGGGACAGAGCCAGGGGTTGCACTCCAGATCAGCGTCAGTGGCCTCGGCGTCCTTTGTGCAGCCACAGATGGCAGCGGCCCCAGGAGCATCGGCATTAGCAATAACTCAGTCAGCAGTTGGGGCATCAGCACCAGCGGCACCCTCAGCGCTGATGTTTTCGGCACTGATATCCGCGATATCCACAGCACCGGCAGCTTCGGCTCCACCTTCAGAGTCTGCACCATTCCTCCCGATGCTCGTAACACAAGGGCATCGGGCACCACGAGACCGCCTCGGACCAAGGGCAGTGAGCAGGGCCCACTACCTGCGGGGCTCTCATCTTTGTCCTCCCCGGACAAGGCGGTGGCAGGCACGTCAATGGCCCCGGCTTTGGAAGATAGCAAGGTCTTGCAGCAATTGCTGCAATGGGTGGCACAGAACCTGAGCATCCAGGCGAAGGAAGTGGTGCTGGATGCCGACCCCATGGTATCAAGTATCAGAGGGGTAGCCATGTTAGTCTGAATCTGTAAAAAGCAACAGAGGGTCCTGTGGCACCTTTAAGACTAACAGAAGAATTGGGAGCATAAGCTTTCGTGGGTAAGAACCTCACTTCTTGCATCTGAAGAAGTGAGGTTCTTACCCATGAAAGCTTATGCTCCCAAT